>NC_041397.2:311156205-311286205 GCF_900747795.2 Erpetoichthys calabaricus
ACATTGAACACAATGGCAGGCACCTTTCCCCCTGCACTGTAACTGATGGCACACTCCTCTACTGTGCACACTGGACACTGGTCAGGTCCAAACAGATGAAGGTGAATTGATTCCTTCAAGGTCACAAAGCACATTCCTAATGGAAAGGCACTATATAAGTAAAATATATTATTATTATTATGGTGATCAAACTCGCACCTTTACACATTTCGTATAGCGCCTTTTCATAAGGACCCTGTCCTCAGAGCGCTGTTTGTCGTGCCCTACAGTAGCAGGGGTGTAGGCTCAAAGTGAAAGGCCGAGTGACCAGTAATAAGACTTCTGTTCTGTTTGGAAGTAAAGGGGCTTGAGTTTGATGGGCTGTTTACAACAACAAAGCTGCCACCTCTTGCTTTATTTTATTTTATTTTATTTTTAACAACTCATTTGTAAAATCAAAGGTACAAAAAGTGTAAAAAGGCAGTATGTCAGTTTCCTTTACAATTCTTCTTTTTCAGCCAGACACTGGATGCTGAGCCTGTGCCACACACTAACGTCCAAGTGATTCTTGGCAGCATCTAAATGTAACATAAATAAAATCTGGAGTTTCCTGTCGGAAAGTAGGTCACTCCGCTTGTTCTTCTTCTCTTTATTTCTTTCTTTTTTTTTTGTGTTAACTGCTGCCCATCCGCCTCAGATAAGGAAGCCTGATTTCCATCATCATGCAACCCCACCTCGGCACCCTGCCCTTTCCATTCCTGCCCCTCCTCACACTCCTCTTGCTCCACAAGGTCACAGGTACAGAGCCTCTCCTCGTCTGGCCTTCCTGCTTTTCTCTCTCTCTCTCTCTCTCAGTCTTTGTGATGGAAGCCCCAGATACTTTTGGGAGGCGCCTAAAACAACAGCCCGATCACCTTGTTGTGCCGTCTGACACATCCCAGAATGAGAGCGGAATGAGAAAGCAGGAGAGGAACAGGAGACGAGGACCTGAGCTTGAACAAGTGTGAGCTGTGCAGTGGGCACGATGGCAGGCGATGCAGCTCATCATCCACTGTTAACTGATTCCAATTGTCTAGCGTGTGAGCAAAGGAAGATGAAACGTGTCACTGACAGAGTGGGAAACACTTATATAGTGCCTTTTCACAGTGAACACAGTAACAAACACTGTTCCTCATCATGCACCATAACCAATTCCAGACTCCTAGTGGATGAAATGATTAACTGATTGTGAGCCTGCAAAGTTACTTTCCATGGCACTGTGTTAAACGCTTCCAACGTTTTATATAGTGCCTTTCCTCAGCAAAGACAACAGCGAGCACCTTTGCTCATCATTATAATTGATTCCATATTTCTAGAATGTGAGGAAATGACTCACTGATGGTGAAACTGAAAGTTAGTGTGGTAGATGTATAGCGCCTTTCATCAGCGAAGACAATAACAGACACCACTGTGTACAATCTGTTCACAAATTACCAAAAATGATGTCTGATGAGTGATGATGAGTGATGAGAGAGGCTTCTCCCCCAAATGTAGGCAGGCTTCGGCCTACACAGGCCCAAAAAAAAGGGGAATGTAAGCCCAACAGCGAAACAGTCTTGAAATATTCAACCACCCATCTGTTAAAGCCAATTTTATCCTGAGCGTAGTCATTTGGAAGCCCACCTCGGCAAACAAAGGACCACCACTTGGACCGGGTGCCAGTCTATTACAGGGCACACACACACATGGTGCCAATTGAGTGCCACCAATCCACCTGACCAGCAGCTCTTTGTGAGGACACCCACTGAGTGACATGGGGAGGACATCCAAATGCAACGCAGGGTGAACTTGACATGTCCACCTTGGTTTGAAAATGATAATAAATAGAGTGGGAGACAAACTGTGCAAACTCTGGCTCTTTAGCAATGATGGAGGTTTATTACAAAGAAAATATACCCGGCGGAAAGTACCGAGCACCTCCTCATTTTCTTCACACTTCACTGTGCCATAGGTTTCACTTTAAATGGGCACATTTGCCACTTTTTGACCATCAGTCTGCACTTAATAGCCCATCATGACAAAAGGAAACCAGAAAAATTTGCAAATTGATTAAAAATCAAAAGGTGATAGCCGCTCCTTTCTAGAACTAATCAAATCATCTGCGCCGGCCCTCCGCAATGGGCCCAGGTCCGTCCTGTTTGCTTTAATCCTCCTCAAGATGTTTCTAGAACTTGACTGGAGTCCACCTGTGGCAAACTGAACTGACTGGACATCGTTTAGAAAGGCACTCGTGTACCTGGGCGTAGAACTTCCACAAATCACACTGCATGTCAGGATGAAAGCCAAGCCATGAAGTCCAAGGGACTCTCTGTCAACCTCTGTGATAAGTATCCAGACCCTTTGCTGTGGCACCCCAGATTGTGCTCAGGTCCATGCTGTTTGCTTTAACTCTCCTTAAGATGTTTCTAGAACTTGACTGGAGTCCACCTCTGGCAAACTGAACTGACTGGACATCGTTTAGAAAGGTGTACCTGGGCATAGAACTGCCACAAATCATAAGCATGTCGGAATGAAAGCCAAGCCATGAAGACCAAGGAACGTGCTGTAGACCACCACTGCCGAGGACAAGGGTATAACACTGTCAGATGCAGAGTACCCTCAACAATTGTGAAATGTAAGAAGTTTGGAATCACCGGGACTTCTCCTAAGGGTCCAGCCGAACTGAGTAACCATCATGAAATTGCTTGGTCAGGGTGGTGAGTAGGTTCCTTTGCAGCAGAAGACCTCTGAAGTGATGTTCAAGTGGCCTACATGATGTGCAGGGTATGACACATGCCAGGATCGAGAGGACAGGGAGGGCATCACAGACAGTAGAAAAGTGCCAACTGCTGATCGAATAGGACTCTGTGTAAAAAGCGACCCCTCTGATGACATGCAGGGTCCACAATTCAGTCCTCCCTCAGCATGACAAAGTGCAGCCCCCAACCCCAGATTACCCATCATGGTTGATGCCATAAAGGTGGTGGCTTGAATGAATTTGTCACCAGGGGGTGGTGAGGTGTACTGCAGTGCTGGGTGGTCTGCGTTAAATATTAAGGTAGATGGTGGAGGAGCAACGTGTTCATGCCAGCTTTCGGTGCTGGAGCTGAGCTGATGTTGTTTTGAGGGCTCACACACACGCTGGCGAGTGGACGAGAATCAACGGCCCATCAGAAATGCTTCCCTTCCACCCGTTTGGCTTTTTTCTTTCATTTCAGTGAACACAAGTGGGAAAGCGAGTGACGTCACGCCATGACACACAATGAGGGCTGCTCCCCAGTGGCCAGGCAGGCTCAGGAAAGCCTCCAGACTCGAGGGCAGGGCCAGTGCCCGCGTCCTGCCACCCTCAGGAAGGAAGGAAGGAAGTACTAGCCTCGGCCGAAAAGTCATTAAGGCCCCTGTGAAAGGAAGAGGACGCCATCAATGGAGCGCCCAGCACCACGGGGTGTCACCCTAGGCTGCGGGCCCCTGCCCAACTCTGGGATCCTTCACTGCGTCTGTCTGTCAGCCAGGGCTGACCCACCCTGACGTTCATCAGAGCTGCCCACCGCTCCCAGTGACAAAAGGAGCAGAACAGCATTAGCCAGCGTGCTGCCTTCACCTCCCAGAGGTCGCTGCTCCTCTCAGTGGCTCACTGGGATTGCCCTGAATTGGAATACGAGACCCCGAGTTCAACTCCCTGACTGAATCCTCCTCTTTGAAGTCATCAAGAGCTCCGCTGGGGCCGTCTGTCGCCCGCTGGGTCTTTAATTCTTTTCAGAGATTGTCTGTCTTAACAAAGAATCAAGTACTGGATGAGATGAACGAGTGAAAGAATGAAGAAACAAGTGAAAGACTGAATACATGAACAAGTGTGTGAATGAGTGTGGGAATAAATCAACAAATGATTGAGTGAGTGAGTGAGTGAATGTCTTAATCAATAAGCAAGTCAGTGGGTATGTGAATGAATGAATGAATGAATGAATGAATGAGAAAGTGAAATAATTAATGAATTAGCAAGAAAGAAAGCAAGCAAGCAAGCAAGAATGAATGAATGAATGAATGAATGAATGAATGAATGAATGAATGAATGAATGAATGAGAAAGTGAAATAATTAATGAATAAGCAAAGAAAGAAAGCAAGAAAGAAAAATGAATGAATGAGAAAGTGAAATAATTAATGAATAAGCAAAGAAAGAAAGCAAGAAAGAAAAATGAATGAATGAATGAATGAATGAGAAAGTGAAATAATTAATCAATAAGCAACGAAAGAAAGAAAGAAAGAAAGAAAGAAAGAAAGAAAGAAAGAAAGAAAGAAAGAAAGAAAGAAAGAAAAAGTGAAATAATTAATAAATAAGCAAAGCAAGAATGAATGAATGAATGAATGAATGAATGAATGAATGAATGAATGGTCAGACCACTGGTGCAGTGGTGGTGTTGCTACCTCCCAGTAAGAAGACCAGGGTTCACCTACTGAGTTTCCCCTGTTTGAAGTTTGCTTGTTCTCCGTATGTCGGTGTGGAGTTTTCTCTGGCTGTTCTGGTTGGATTCCCACAGTCCATAGACATGCAGGTTAGGTGGGCTGTGGCCCATGTGTGTGTGTGTGTGCGTGTGTGTATATGTCTTCACCGTGTCATGGACTCCTCCTGCTTTGCTGAGATCAGCTCCCACCCCCAGCTTCCCTATTCAGGATTAAGTATGGACAGATAATGGAGTGAATGAATGAATGAATGAATGAATGAATGGATGGATGTATGAATGAATGAATGAATTTCTTAATCAACAAGCAAGTCAGCTGGTACGTGAATGAATGAATGAATTCTCTTTAGGCAACGGCAGACCCCAAACCCCCCTCACCCCCCCCATAGGGTCCTGTCTGGTCAATGGCCAGTTCTCGCCTTGCACCCTGATGCTCCCCTAACCTTCTGATGAAGAACGCTGGACGGCTGAGTCGATTTCTTTCCCTATTGGTTGCTGTCTCTTCTGAAGGGCACTTTATAATATTCCACCCTCTTTTTTGAGTTCTAACTCCTACATTTTTGCACTGAAATTCCATCTTCCCTGTGTGGGCTACTTGCCTTCCCACTGGCCATGACGCTCCGTGCACTCATTTGGTGCTCGTATGCCAGTAAGATGCCCTCTTTGTTTGATAAAAGTGGGCCTGTGGATGTTTCGATACGCATGTGCCTCCATCCTTTAACTCCTTCCACCCTCACAACGGTTTTCGGTCCGTCAGACATTCACAGCTTTCCAGGTGAGCAGAATCCAAAGTGTACCACATCAGAGGCTAATAAGGCAATACACGTAATGCTGCCAAGATGCCACGCTCTTGTTACAGGTCTGCCAATGTCATGCTCTACCACTGATAGGGATGCCCCAATCTAAACACACAATGTGTAAAGGAAATCCTGGCCATAGCTGTGTAGTCCTTTGGCCAGACCTTTGACCTCAGATCCCCACCAGTCACCAGGATGTTCTAAATATACACTATAGAGACCCCCCCCCCCCACACACACACACATATGCCCACTCTTACCAAACTGCTACTTCTGGGCCCTGGAGAAGAAGCTTCTGGGCTGGAGTGGAGCCTCATAATGATAGGAGGAGCCACAAGTAATGGCAGGTAATAGGAGGGGCTGTGGGCAGGACCACCTACGAAAACACTGTAGGAAAACTCAGAAGTAAAGGGGTGGCCTGGGGGTGGAGCCAAACACTGATAGGAGGAACCAGAGGCAAATAGACAGCAAAAAGATGAGCTGGAGGTGGAGCCTTAAAGTGATAGGAGGAGCCAGAGGTAAACAGCATGCAGAAGAAATTCATGGGGGGTGGAGTCAGACATATGGAGGAGGAGCCAGCAGTTAATACCAGGCCAAAAGAAGGGCTGGGATGGAGCCTCACACAGAGGAAGGAGGAGGAGTCAGAGATAAATAATGAGGAGAAATAAGGACTGGGTGGAGCCTCACACATAGATAGGAGGAGCCAGAAGTAAAAGGTAAACAAAGAGAAGGGCTGGGGATGAAAGGAGACCCTAGCAGTAGGTACCCCTGAAGATATGAAAAGCTCTCCATTCATACCACCATACTGTCCATCAAGAGAGTCCCTGTCTCTCCACTGTCTGTTAAATGACCTGCAATGACCTCCAATGATCTGTGTGAAAGCAGATTATTATACACCTTAGTGTTAAAGAGTGCAGGCCTTTGAGCCCCCTGCCCTCCTCATAACTGACAGGCTATGGGGGGCCGCTGGATGACCTTAAAAACACAGAGCAGGTGGTGGCTTTGAGCTCATGGACAGGTCAAGCAGCGTGGCCAGGCACTGAGTGGACCAGCCAGGTGATTTCACAGAGTTTGGAGATGGTGGGCCGCAGTTGTTGAGATTTCCACGCGTCGCCTGAGCTCCCCTATTAAATTACCCAGCTTGTTTTGCTCTGTTCCTGATTTTTCATTTCTTTCCGTCTGTTTTCTGTTTCTCCGCATCCATTTCCAAGAATGTAATAAGCTTGTTATTAAATTAGGGGAAACCAAATTTACACACCAAGCTCCAATTTCGATCTCACTTTCTACTCCTTAATTTCTTGATTTATTCAGTGCTTTTGTGAAACGGCGGTTCAAGTGGCGACGCGCCGCTTCTCTAGGCCGCTGATGTTCTCGAACTGGCAGGCGCAGCTCTGGCTTTAATAAACGGCGAAGGGGCTGGAATGCAGATGAGGGAGCGGGGGAGGAGAGCAGGAACACAGCAGTCCGGTGGACCTGGGACAACAAGAGGAGTGGGAGGAGGGGCCCAAAAAAAAAGAGAAAAAACACAAAGAGCTCAGCTGAGGGGTAGGACAGGGACACGAGGGGCTGCAGGGACCTGCGTTCAGGTGTTAAACTGGAAAATGTACACTGGATATGCCAATCGATGAGTGGTGGAAACATTGAGGACATGTAGGGGGGGGTGCCTATCTATCTATCTATTATATAGCGCCTTTCATTATCTATCTATCTATCTATCTATCTATCTATCTATCTATCTATCTATCTATCTATCTATCTATCTATCTATCTATCTATTATATAGTGCCTTTCAATCTATCTATCTATCTATCTATTATATAGTGCCTTTCAATCTATCTATCTATCTATTATATAGTGCCTTTCATTATCTATCTATCTATCTATTATATAGTGCCTTTCATTATCTATCTATCTATTATATAGTGCCTTTCATATCTATCTATCTATTATATAGTGCCTTTCATGTCTGTCTTTGTTATACACTGTGTTGTACTTTTCACATCTATCTCTTTATTTCTCTACTCTATAGCGCCTTTCATCTCCCCGTCTCTTTGTTCCTTTGCTCTCTCGACGCCACTGGTGCTGATCCACCGATGCCTGCGCTTCTCAAGCGCCCCGTAATTCCGCAAAGCTCCAGTCAAAGACCCCCGCTTGATGCTGCCAAAGAGCTGCACGGGCACATTCAAGCCGGGTGCCTGCGTTTGCAGAGACTCATGGAGGACGCCTCCGCTCGCTTTGATTTGCCACTTAATGCCTAGCGCGGCCCGCTAATGCGCGTGAGGAATGATTCCTCGCCTTCGCGTGAGTAAGAAGATCAGTGGCTTTAAAAATGGAAATTGAAGTTTAATCCAAGGCAGAGGAATTAAGCTTTAATAAATACTCATTAAATTGTTTTCAAAGCCCGAGGGGCTCGTTTGGCCTCCGCTCGCTTGGCGCTGTTATTATCTGTGCGAGAGGTAAAGTTGGCACAAGATGGATGGCAGTCAAGGTTAAACAGCAGCTCCACCGCACCACATTACCAAGCCGTTTTATTTCGTTTATCCGACGGCTCGACTCTCACATGAGGCACCCCGTCCGGGATGACATCCTGCTTTGTACCCGCTGCTTCCTGAACAAGCTCCGCCCCTCACACGTCCGAGGCAGATCAAGCAGGTTTGAGGCCGTTGAGAAGGTCTAACTCAGCGTTTCTCAACCTTGAAGTATTTGCGACCTGAGTTTTCATATCAGTTTTAATCGCGCCCCCCTAACGTTTTTTTTAAAGGAGCCCTCTAATACCAACTTGTTCTTTTTTATTTAATGATATATCATAGATGTATATTTTATTATACCTACTTAACTTTTATCAACATTTATTTAACTCTATATTTATTTTTCTAGTATCAGAATGTAGATTAAGTTAATTTGTTTTGGTTTCAATAGATTTATTTTTCATATTTTTGATTCTTGTTTTCTTTTTTTCACATCTTCGCGCCCCCCTTTTTGTTACTTCAGGCCCCCGCACAGTTTGAGAACCACTAGGCTAACCAACGAGATGATCTTTCTCTGTACTTGTAATCTGTGAACACCCAATGGATACAGAAGTCAGGAGTGGGATTTGAACCCACGACCTTCTGCTTTCTAGCCCACTGCATTAAGCAGCAAGGAATTAAACAAAAAAGATTCCATCAGGAAACAATAGATAGATAGATAGATAGATAGATAGATAGATAGATAGATAGATAGATAGATAGATAGATAGATAGATAGATAGATAGATAGATAGATAGATTACATCCAGAAAGTATTCGCAGCGCATCACTTTTTCCACATTTTGTTATGTTACAGCCTTATTCCAAAATGATTTAAATTCATTTTTTTTCTCAGAATTCTACACACAACACCCCATAATGACAACGTGAAAAAAGTTTACTTGAGATTTTTGCTAATTTATTAAAAATAAAAAAACTGAGAAATCCCATGTCCATAAGTATTCACAGCCTTTGCCATGAAGCTCCAAATTGAGCTCAGGTCCATCCTGTTTCCCCTGATCATCCTTGAGATGTTTCTGCAGCTTCATTGGAGTCCACCTGTGGTAAATTCAGTTGACTGGACATGAGTTGGAAAGGCACACACCTGTCTATAGAAGGTCCACAGTTGACAGTTCATGTCAGAGCACAAACCAAGCATGAAGTCAAAGGAATTGTCTGTAGACCTCCGAGACAGGATTGTCTCGAGGCACAAATCTGGGGAAGGTTACAGAAAAATTTTCTGCTGCTTTGAAGGTCCCAATGAGCACAGTGGCCTCCATCATCCGTAAGTGGAAGAAGTTCAAAACCACCAGGACTCTTCCTAGAGCTGGCCGGCCATCTAAACTGAGCAATTGGGGGAGAAGGACCTTAGTAAGGGAGGTGACCAAGAACTCGATGGTCACTCTGTCAGAGCTCCAGAGGTCCTCTGTGGAGAGAGGAGAACATTCCAGAAGGACAACCATCTCTGCAGCAATCCACCAATCAGGCCTGTATGGTAGAGTGGCCAGACGGAAGCCACTCCTTAGTAAAAGGCACATGGCAGCCCGCCTGGAGTTTGCCAAAAGGCACCTGAAGGACTCTCAGACCATGAGAAAGAAAATTCTCTGGTCTGATGAGACAAAGATTGAACTCTTTGGTGTGAATGCCAGGCGTCACGTTTGGAGGAAAACCTGGCACCATCCCTACAGTGAAGCATGGTGGTGGCAAGCATCATGCTGTGGGGATGTTTTTCAGCGGCAGGGACTGGGAGACTAGTCAGGATAAAGGGAAAGATGACTGGAGCAATGTACAGAGACATCCTGGATGAAAACCTGCTCCAGAGCGCTCTTGACCTCAGACTGGGGCGACGGTTCATCTTTCAGCAGGACAACGGACCCTAAGCACACAGCCAAGATATCAAAGGAGTGGCTTCAGGACAACTCTGTGAATGTCCTTGAGTGGCCCAGCCAGAGCCCAGACTTGAATCTGATTGAACATCTCTGGAGAGATCTTAAAATGGCTGTGCACCGACGCTTCCCATCCAACCTGATGGAGCTTGAGAGGTGCTGCAAAGAGGAATGGGCCAAACTGGCCAAGGATAGGTGTGCCAAGCTTGTGGCATCATATTCAACAAGACTTGAGGCTGGAATTGGTGCCAAAGGTTCATCGACAAAGTATTGAGCAAAGGCTGTGAATACTTATGGACATGGGATTTCTCAGTTTTTTATTTTTAATAAATTTGCAAAAACCTCAAGTAAACTTTTTTCACATTGTCATTATGGGGTGTTGTGTGTAGAATTCTGAGGAAAAAAATGAATTCCATTTTGGAATGAGGCTGTAACATAACAAAATGTGGAATAAGTGATGTGCTGTGAATACTTTCCGGATGCACTGTATATATATATATATAGTATATACAGTAAGAGATTAGACAGAGCACAATGAAGAGTTGTTGCACCAATCCAGTGATGCCATATAATTAGAATGCCGTAGAGTAAAGAAAACAAGCAGGTGGTGGAAGAACTGCCCATAAGGGCTCAGCAGCTCCTGCTGCAGCACCCCCAGTGGTGCCTGCGGATCCCAACATTTTCGTTTGGTTTTCCAATCAGAGCACAGGCATTTCAAGTGACTCACTTATGGTCACACTGTGGTGGCAGTAGTGGGATTTGAGTCCACAGCCTCAGGGTTTGAAATCCAAAGCCTTACCCACCACATCACACTGCCAGCCAGTGTCACAGTATCAGTAATGCCACTTTCTGCTGTCACCCTCTTTGGGATCACTGATGCCCAGGCAAGCGATATTTAAACATTTTCTATCCAAATCTCCTCTTCTCGCCTCAACCTGATGCACCAACTGCACCCACTCAGGCCTCTAGCCACACCCAGAATGCTGCCACTCAGGCCTCTAACCCCGCCCAGTTTGTTGTCACACATGGCTTTAGACCAATCAACCCTATCAACAATCCGCCTTCTAAGGCTGCTCCGCCTCCTGTCCCACAAGCATCTAACTCCATCCACCCTGCTGTCACTCATTTATCAAGCCACACCCAGTGTTCGTATTTTAAAACACCTTGAAATGACTTCAAAAGGTTTTTTCATGGATACTCCTACAATTTGTAGTCCCAATGAGTGTTAATGGTCATTTGTGGCTCCTATCCATAAATATTATTCTCTTGGAATGTCTCCTCTCTCTCTTTTGGATACACTTGTGATTTTTCAAAGCATGTGCTTCTCCTGCACTGGACAGGCTACTGCCAAACATTCATCTAGCCCCGCCCAGCCCATCTTTATTCATATGTCTAAGCCCACCCATTATACTGCTGCACAATCATTTAGCCCCGCCCTGTTGCCAGTTCAGTATCTCTTCTTGGCCAGCCTGCTGCCATTAAAATATCTAGCCCTGTCCAAGAACAGCCAATTTCCACTCAGATGAAATAAGCCACTCAATCATCTTGCCCCGCCCAGCCCATCTTTACTCATATATCCAAGCCCACCCATTATACTGCCACACAATCATTTAGCCCTGCCCAGCCTATCTTTACTCATATTTTTAACCCCACCCATTATACTGCCATTCAGTCATTTAGCCCCACCCAGCTAATCTTTATTCATATGTCTAAGCCCACCCATTATACTGCTGCACAATCATTTAGCCCCGCCCTGTTGCCAGTTCAGTATCTCTTCTTGGCCAGCCTGCTGCCATTAAAATATCTAGCCCTGTCCAAGAACAGCCAATTTCCACTCAGATGAAATAAGCCACTCAATCATCTTGCCCTGCCCAACTCATCTTTATTCATACATCTAACCCCACCCATTATACTGCCACACAATCATTTAGCCCCGCCCAGTCTATCTTTACTCATATTTTTAACCCCACCCATTATACTGCCAGACAATCAAGCCACGCCCAGCCCATCTTTACTCATATGTTTAACACCACCCATTATTCTGCCACACAATCATTTAGCCCCGCCCAGTCTATCTTTACTCATATTTTTAACCCCACCCATTATACTGCCAGACAATCAAGCCACGCCCAGCCCATCTTTACTCATATGTTTAACACCACCCATTATACTGCCACACAATCATTTAGCCCCACCCAGCTCATCTTTACTCAATATTTTTAACCCCACCCATTATACTTCCAGACAATCATTTAGTTCCGCCCAGCCCATCTTTACTCATATATTTAACCCCACCCATTATACCCCTACACAATCATTTAGCCCCACCCAGTCTCTTTACCCATTTTTTTAACCCCACTCATTAAACCCACACATAATCATTTAGCCCCACCCAGCCCATCTTTACTCATATTTCTAAGCCCACCCATTATACTGCTACACAATCATTTAGCCCCACCCTGCTGCCACTCAAATATCTATCCCCACCCACCCCAGCCCATTTCCTCCTTAATGTCAATGCCTGCTCAACATGTTGCCACTCGAGCATCGGGCCATGCCCACCCCATTGCCTCTTAAATGGGTATCCGTGTCCAATCTGCTGCCACTCATGTGTCAAGTTCCAGCCAGCACGTCAGGGTGCCACAGGCTGCTGCCTTCCTGTGAGGTGTTGCTTCTGCCAGCTCCTCCAAACATGTCTCTGAAACCCAAATGTGTGTGCAAAGGAATTGAAAAGAACCATGAAATGATTTCAAAATTTATTTTCAGGGACCCCCACAGTTAAATTTTCAGAATTTTAGGAGGTCCAAAGTGTTAATTAGGTGATCCCAAAATCACTGGGACCAAGGCCATCATTAATAGTTGTGTTGGGTGGGGGGGCTTTGATTTTTTTCTAAAAGTCTCCACCCTCTTTCTCGATTTGTGAGCCCCCCACCGCTTAATCTCCTTCACCCTCTAAGCCAGCTGCCAGTCATGTCCCTAACCCTTCCTATCATGCTGCCACTCAATCACTTAAGTCCACCCAAACTACTGCTACTCATATCTCTAACCCCATACTGCCATTAAATCAGCCACCCCTGCCCACCCAATTACTGTCCAAATGTCTGGGTCTGCCCGGCTTGCTGCTGCCACTCAGTCACCTCGCCATGCCCAGTCCATTTCCACTCAAATGTTTAATTTGGTCTGCTCTGGACATTCACAACCTATTTTCACCCTTATATCTAAGCTTGGGCATCATGCTGCCACTCAAATGTCTAGCTCCACCCACTTCCATTTTCAAAATTTGTCTAAGCCCACCCATCATGCTGTCACTCAATCATTAAGCCCTGCTCAAATGTCTGTCCCTGCCCAGCTAGCTGCCACCCGGTAACCTTGTCTCACCCAGCCTGTTTCCACTCAGTTGTTAATGCTTGCCCAGCTAAATGCTGTCTAAATGTTTGGGTGTGCCCAGCCTGCTGGCACTCAGTTCCCTTGATTCACCCTGTCCATTTTCACTTAAATATCTAAGCCTGCCCATCATGCTGCTACTTATGTGTCTGGACTCACCCACCTCATCTCCACACATACTGTATGTCAACGCCTGCTCATCATGCTGTCACTCAAGCATCTAGCCCCACCCACCCACCCACCATTTCCACTTGTATTTACTGTCACTCAACCATTTATTCAAGCCCCTTACAGCCCAATGCAGGTCAAATTTCTGTCCCTGCCCAGTTATGCAGTCCACCCTACCCACGGCCTCTCAGATGCCTGCTTTGCTGAGTCTGCTGCTATTCAGTCACCCAGCCTCACTCAGCCCGTCTCTACTCAGGTTCTAAGTCTGCTAAAGACACAGTCACGGTGGAGTCTAGCCCTGCCCAGCGCATTACCATTATCTACCTGTCAAATGTCTGTTCCTGCCCTGAGTGATGCCACTCAGTTGCCTTGTCTCACCCAGCCTGTTACCACTCCAATGTTTATGCTGACCCAGCCTGACGTCACTCAAGCATTTAGCTCCACCCGTCCCGTCTCAACTCATATCTCTAACCCTGCCTATCATGCCACCTTCAAATCATTTACCTTTGCACATTTACCTTGCCATCCAAATGCATGGGTCTGCCCAGCCTGCTGCCAGTCAATCACCTTGTTTCACCCTGTCCTTTTTCAGTTAAATGTCTAAGCCTGCCCTTAATGCTGTCATTCAGTCATCTAGTCCCGCCCATCCTATTCCCTATCAAATATCTGGACCTGCCCAGCCTGCTGCCACTCAATCACCAAGCCCCACCCACCCCATCTCCACTCCTGCAGTATGTCTGAGCAGCCCATCACACTGTCACTCAAATATCCAGCCCACCCTGCCCACTTACACTCATGTCTTTAACCTTTGCAGCCAAACTGCTACTTGGGCATCTCGACCATCCCACCGCATCTCCACTCACTCATCATACTGCACCAATATGAAGGTCAGCACATCTATCTACTGTATGTATTATATAGTGCCTTTCATATCTATCTATCTATCTATCTATCTATCTATCTATCTATCTATCTATCTATTATTATTATTATTATTATTATTATTATATAGCACCTTTCATATCTATCTATCTATTTAATTATTATTATTATTATTATTATTATTATTATTATATAGCGCCTTTCATATCTATCTATCTATTATATAGTGCCTTTCATATCTATCTATCTATCTATCTATCTATCTATCTATCTATCTATTATATAGTGCCTTTCATATCTATCTATCTATCTATCTATCTATCTATCTATCTATCTATCTATCTATCTATTATATAGTGCCTTTCATATCTATCTATCTATCTATCTATCTATCTATCTATCTATCATATATAGTGCCTTTCATATCTATCTATCTATCTATCTATCTATCTATCTATCTATCTATCTATCTATTATATAGTGCCTTTCATATCTATCTATCTATCTATCTATCTATCTATTATATAGTGCCTTTCATATCTATCTATCTATCTATCTATCTATCTATCTATCTATCTATCTATCTATCTATTATTATTATTATTATTATTATTATTATATAGTGCCTTTCACATCTATCTATCTATCTATCTATCTATCTATCTATCTATCTATCTATCTATCTATCTATCTATCATATAGTGCCTGTCACATCTATGCCATGTGACCCATGGTGTTTGCTATCAATATGCCATTCGGTATCAAGATGGTGGTTTGCACTACCGAGTCCTGCCAGTTTCAGCCCTCTCTTCTGCACTAATTCTTCTCTCTTTTTAGTGGTTGTGGTGCCACCAAGTACAGGATCCTTGGCTCGGTTTCTCGACTCTCTTTCTGTTTTGTGTTTTGGATTTAGATGTTCAGTTTTTTCTTTGGACTCTCCCAGCTTGGACTCCTATCTCTTCACCGAATCCACTTCACCTCCTGATGTTTTCTGTGCCCACCCAAAGGTGTACTGACATGGCAGCAAATCCACCTGATGATATTCAGAGGACAGATGGTAGAGTGGGGGCAATGAAATGTAAGAAACTGCATGTTAGCAAGAGAGAGAAGAAAATGGGAGGAATGTCTGTGGAGACCCTGAGCTTATATCTCTAAATGTGATGACAACACTCCCCAGTGTAAAATGGGAATTTGGGGAGTTTGGGAGGAGTGGAAGAAAGTTTTAATGCCACAAGGTCACATGTTGAAATCCCACTCCTGCCACACTGGGCAAGTGTGAATGTCAACAGACTGCATGTGGGAGGCTCTCCATTACGGCCCTCTAATGGTGTATTGGATTTACTCCAATGGCAGAGGCAGACAAGCGAGGGGTCAGAAGGTCAGTTGTTAATTAAAATGTTGTGTCGGCGGGTCCAGGATGTCAGCTCAAAAGAGGGGCACAACTTGACAGCGAAGGCAGGCCCCCCTCAGTGTGGGACTCCGGCTGCTCAAGAATGAACTCAGGCCCTCCATCTTGTTAACACCTCCAGTGGACTGGGCCGAGACCACCGGGAGCCACGAGTCAGTCTCACAAATGGACATCCACTCATCACATACATGTCCAGTGTAAGGGGTGGGGGGCAAAATGATTACTTTACATAACATCCACATTTTTCTCATCTATCTATCTATCTATCTATCTATCTATCTATCTTTTTCCTTGTTTTCCCATTTATCCACCCACCCACCCATCCATCCATCCATCCATTCAGTCATTCATTGTCCATCCATTTATCCATTCATTCATTCATACATGAATTCATCCATTAATTTGTCCATCCTTCCATCCATCCATCCATCCATTTACTTATCCATCTTCCCATGCCATCGTCCATCTATCTATTCACACTTCCATCCATCTATACTTCCATCCATTCATCCATTTTTATCCTAATTTTTTCATCCATCCATCCTTCCATCCATCCATCCATCGATTTACTTATCCATCTGCCCATGCCATCGTCCATCTATCTATTCACACTTCCATCCATCCATCCATCCATCCATCCATTTTTATCCTAATTTTTCCATCCATCCATCCATCCATCCATCCATCCATCCATCTATTTACTTATGCATCTGCCCATGCCATTGTCCATCTATCTATTCACACTTCCATCCATCCGTCCTTCCATCCATTCATCCATTTTTATCCTAATTTTTTCATCCATCCATCCATTTTTATCCTAATTGTTCCATCCATCCATCCATTTACTTATCCATCTGCCTATGCCATCGTCCATCTATCTTTTCACACTTCCATCCATCCATCCAACCTTCCATCCGTTCATCCATCCATCCACTATTTCCCCATTTTGTTATCTATCCATCCATCCATTCAGTCATTCATTGTCCATCCATTTATTCATTCATTCATTCATACATGAATTCATCCATTAATTTTTCCATCCATCCATCCATCCATCCATCCATCCATCCATTTACTTATACATCTGCCCATGCCATCGTCCATCTATCTATTCACATTTCCATCCATCCATCCAACCTTCCATCCATTCATCCATCCACTATTTCCCCATTTTGTTATCTATCCATCCATCCATCCATTCAGTCATTCATTGTCCATCCATTTATTCATTCATTCATTCATACATGAATTCATCCATTCATTTTTCCATCCATCCATTTACTTATCCATCTGCCCATGCCATCGTCTATCTATCTATTCACACTTCCATCCATCCATCTATCCATCCATCCATCTATCTGTCCATCCACCCCCACAGGTTTCATTCCGTTGCTCTTGGCGCTGCTCAGACGGCTCCGCGGTGCCCCCTACTGTCCAGGGTGCCTTCTTCCTGTAGCCCCTCGTCTTGTCAGCTCCTTTAGTACTGGAGTATTTGCGTCTGGTCTCTTTCTTCACGTGTTTACGGCCACATTTGCTGTAACTTCAGACCGACCTTGGGGCTGACAGGTGGGCTTTTTTCCGAGGTAAACTAACGTGGAGCTCGGGATGTTTGTACAGAAATCCCATTACACCTCTCCTTGGTTTCTGGCCCACTCAGATGTTCCCAGACGTGTTCTCTGAGCTGCGTCTGGTCTTTTCCAGCGTGACTCATGTGGACGGAGGATACCGTGAAGGCGCTCTGAGCTTCCGTCCATGTAAAACAAGTCGCTGAACACAAAAACAGCAGCTGGCCTTTTCTTCTTTTTTTATTTCCCACTCAGATTTCCCAGCAAGTTGTGGGAAAATCCAAAAATCCTAAGCTGTCCGGTGGAGACAGTGATGAGTGAGTTGGCTGTGACCGGATCAAACTTTGGGTAATGACGGGGGGGGGATGGGTGACATGGAGCAGCTGGACGCTAATGCCACCCCCCCAGGCTGAGTGAGTAGGTGCCCGTTTATGTCATCCTCCATCCATCCATCCGCTGTCTAAACTTTCTTATCTCAATCCAAGATGTCACCCCAGCTGAAGTGAGCTTCAGGCTGGAATCGCACCTGGCAGGGATGCCAAAGCACACAGACACACACTGGCACAGGGTGCCAGTTTAGTCATCTGTGACAACCGTAGCGCTGCTGTTGCCAGTTTAGAGACAAGGTGGCAAAATGAGGCATTGGCTCCCTGCTTGGCACTGGCCAGTGAGATACCCACACGTTACTGCACTTTCAACCTTACTAAACAACTTCAGAGCAGGTGTGGACCACCAGGGGGGCTTGGCACTATAGACGCAGTTGACGTGCCAGTCCCAGTAACATGTCTGTGCCAATGGCTTGTATCTATCAGCCAGTGCAGCGCCACCTGGTGTCCAGTTTTAGAAGTTGTTGCTAGTCCCTTATATACACTTCTCAAAAGAAACCTCATGAATATAAATCTGCAAATTTATAGCGCCTTTCACACAAATGTCTGGTAACTCAGTAGCCGTCATGAAGTGATCTGTAGCCACTACAGCGCCACACAGTGGCCAGTTTTAGAATTTACTGACTGTCTCTTACAGTATATACACTTGTCAAAGGTAAAAATAATGCAAGCTGAATCTAAATAGTTATAGCGCCTTGCAGTGATTTATAGCCATTGCAGATCCCCACAGTGGCCAGCCTTAAAGCCTATTAGCTGTCCCTTTATTACACTTTGTCAAAGGAAATATAATGAAAAATTATTTCTACCAGGCAGTATGGTGGCGCAGTGGGTAGTTCTGCTGCCTCGCAGTTAGGAGATCTGGGTTCGCTTCCCAGGTCCTCCCTGCGTGGAGTTTGCATGTTCTCCCCGTGTCTGCCTGGGTCTCCTCCCACAGTCCAAAGACATGCAGGTTAGGTGCACTGGCAATCCTAAAATTGTCCCTAGTGTGTGTGTGTGTGTGTGTGTCCTGCGATGGGCTGGCGCCCTGCCCGGGGTTTGTTTCCTGCCTTGCACCCTGTGTTGGCTGGGATTGGCTCCAGCAGATCCTGTGACCCTGTAGTTAGGATATAGCGTGTTGGATAATGGATGGATGGAATTATTTCTACCTATATAGCGCCTTTCACACAAATGGCTGGTAACTCAGTAACCATAACGGAATGGTCTGTAGCCACTACAGCGCCACACAGTGGCCAGTTTCAGAATTTAGTGACACTCTCTTGGGCGGCACGGTGCTGCCTCTCAGTAAGGGGTTCTCTTCCCAGGTCCTCCCTGCGTGGAGTTTGCATGTGCTCCCCGTGTCTTCCTGGGTCTCCTCCCACAGTCCAAAAACATGCAGGTTAGGTGCATTGGTGATCCTAAAATTGTCCCTAGTGTGTGCCCTGTGGTGGGCTGGCGCCCTGCCCAAGATTTTTTCCTGCCTTGCACCCTGTGTTGGCTGGGATTGGCTCCAGCAGACCCCCGTGACCCTGTGTTAGGATATAGCGGGTTGGACAATGACTGACTGACTGTCTCTTACTGTATATACACTTGTCAAAGGAAAAAATAATGAAAGCTGAATCCAGATATTTATAGCGCCTTGCAGTGTTTAATATCCGTCGCAGATCCCCACAGTGCAGGGCTGTCTAAAACGGCATTATAAGCCCCCCACCCCGGGCAAAGCAGTGTACTGGGACCCCTACCTACTCAACCACTCAGCAAGTCACAACATACATATATTAGCATGGGGCCCCCCGGGCAACTGCCCAGCGTGCCAATGCGTTAAGACTGCCCTGCCACAGTGGCCAGTCTTAACACCTTTATTATAATTGTGTCAAAGGAAATCTAATGAAAAATGATTTCTACATATATAGAAATGGCAGTTAATGGCAGTTAAGTCAGTAGCCATAATGAAATGCTTTGTAGCCTCTGCAGCGCCACACGGTGGCCAGGCTTAGAACTTATTGGCTGTCTGTTATATTCACTTGCCAGAGGAAATATCATGAAAGATTAATCTCCATATTTATAGTGCCTTACACACAACTGGCAGTTGTGCACTAATGGTTTGTCCACACAGCAGCGCCACCCAGTGGCCAGTCTTAAAATGTATTGGCTAGCCTTTACATACCTTAGTCAAAGGGAACATAATGAATGTTTATAGCGCCTTGCACACTGCAGCTACAGTGCACTCCTTCATGTCCTCAAGGAAGAAGGAAAGAAATTCAGTTTAGCAGTGACACTGGGCTCATACACCCTCAGTAGCCGAGTCAGACATCTCTGGGAATCCCCCTGTGCCACGAAATGAAATGCCATTACGACACCAAGCATTTAGTGACATAAAAGAAAAACGAAGACAAGAATCATTACACCTTGTGCCTTGAGATGATGGGATGTGGTGGAATGGAGGGCAGCAGCTTGGAGGGAACAGTGAAGCAGCACACATCCCCGACAATCTGCAGTACTGCCCCAGACCACTAGAGGGGAGGAGGAGCAGGAATCTGGTGAAAGAGTTCAGGGAGGCCTGCAGAGACTTCTGGGAAATGGAGTGCTTGTGGGATATCTGGGTGGGGACAGAGCTGACCTGCATTGGCTCTCTAGTTGGGTGAAGTGGCACCAAAGCACCGCTAGGAGTTACTGTATGGGGGTCTGCACTTCCTCAGGTGAATTGGCCAGGAGTGGGTAGAGGAGCAGAGATGAAGAGGAAGAGGAGGAATAAGAAGAAAAGTGATGGACAGATGAGGAAAAGAGGAGAGGATAAGAAAAGGGACTTGTGGAAAAAGAGGAGGAGGAGGTGCAAAAGTCAGAAGAAGGGAAATAGAAGGGGAAGGTTGAGGAGGAGGAGGAAAAGTAGAAGATGAAATGGTAAAAAGAGGATGAGGAAAAGGATGCAGGGGACTATTAAAAAGGAGGAGCGAGAGCATAAAAAGTCAAAGAGAAGGAGAAGAGGGAAATAGGAGGAAGAGAGCAAGGAAGAGCAGGAGGGCAAGAAAAGGTGTGGAGAAAGAGGAGGAAAAGGATAATGAGAAGAAGAAGAAGTACTAAGAGGAGAAAAGGGATGAGGAGGAGGAGCAAGAGGAAGAGAAACAAAAGGAGAAGGAGGAGGAAGAGAAATCAAAGGAAGATAAATTGAAGGAGGAGGATTAGGATGATGCAAAAGGGCAGAGAAGGAGGAGAACAAAGAGAAGGGGTGAGGAAGAGGTGAAGAAGTACAAAGGTGTGGAAGACAAACAAGAGCATATGGATGACAGAAGGAGGAGGAGAAGAATGACAAAGAGAACAAAGAGGAAGAGGAAGAAGAATAGAATGAGGAGGACAAGGAAAAGGACACGGGAGGAAAAGAAGAGGAAGGCTAGGAGGAACAGGTGAAGATGAAGAGAAAGGAAAGGAATGATGAAGAGAAGACTGAGAATGAAGAGGAGGAGATAAAGGATGAAAAGCAGGAGGAAGAGAAGAGAGATGAAGAGGGCAAGAAAAATAGAGAAAGAAAGAGGGAAGGAAAGAGAAGGATAAGGAGGACAATGAGAAGGAGGGAGAGGAAGAGAATGAGGAACAGGAGGAGAAGAAGGAGAAAGAAGATAAAAATGACAAAGAAGAAGAAAAAGTAGAGGAGAACCAACAGGAGGAGGAGGAGGAGGATGATGCCCGCCTGGCCGTGCCCACCATGAGCTGCGGCTGCTTATTTTCCTTTCCTTTCTTCACCCTCGCAGTGGCTGCCGTAACGTGAGCCTCTCCTCTCAGGTTCCCTGCCCTAATCCTCTTCATGGGAATGAGCGGCGGCAGCTTTGTGCTTCCCCTCCTCACTCCCAGATGCTCCGCCACAGCCCCTGAACAGACCGCCGCACCCGTGACCCCCAAGCTCACACGATGACAGGCGGCCCACCCCGTGTGTTTGCTCAGATCAGCCAGCAGCCCTCTGGGTTTGCTCCTCCGTCTGTTTGAACTGCCATCTGGCCAGCTTGTACTCAGGGTGCCAAACTCTTACTGAAGGAATGAAAGAGTGAATGAAGGAAGGAGTGAAGAAACAGGTGACAGATGTTCAGAGTTCGTGCCATGGAGGGGCCTGGCAAGGAAAGCTGACCGCATGCCCACCCAAGGGATGCCCACTTCAAACAGCAGACTGTCTGCCCTGGGGAAGGAATCTTCTGTCTGCCCACCTGCCGGCTTCTCTGTCGTTCAAATACGTGGACATTATGACGTGGTGACCAGCGGATGGAACACCTGAGGCCTGGAGGGCCATGAGTTCTGAAGATCACAGTCGCACTGTTTGTTGCACTGTTGAGTCAGGTCAAAGAGAAATAAGGTGCCAGAGCACTGTGGAAAACTCTTACCTCAACCCAGAGGTCTGACCTCCATTATTTCTTAGATGTTTAATTCACGTGCTTGCCTGTGTGTTCCCAAAATACGTGGATGAGATGAGGTGACACCTGACAAGTGGCCTACCTGAGGCCCAGGGGTCCACAAGACCAAACCCACTTCTGCGTACTGTTGAGTCGGGCCAATGTGAAGAGCAGCGCTGTGTCAAACTCTTAGCCCCCTTAGACCCCATAGCTCATCTGTTTGTTCTTAGACGTTTATTCACATATCGGTCCTCCAAACACGTGGCTCAGATGACACACAAGTTCTGAAGATCCAACCCCCAAGTCACATTGCTGCACCATTGAGTCTGCTCCATGAGAAAGAAAGCGCCATGGAGCTGTGCAAAAGTCTTAGCCCCCTCTGCTTTAAGGCCCGATTGTCTCAGATGTTTCTTCTTCATATCTTCTGCACTATTGTGTCAGTAGGAAAGAGCAAAGTTCAGTCTGTGCGTTTCATGGAAGAAGTCTGAGAGACCCCTAAGCAGATGCAGTGCTTATGAAAAGCCTTCACAAGCTCTCCACGTCTTCTTGGTCCACAGCGCGATGTCACAGGAGACCTCATTTGGCTTTTTGACGCTGAGCAGCCGAAGAAGTCCAAGCGAATGTCAGGTCTCTGCAAAGTGACCTCAATTGGTTACCAAATATCGGAGAGAAACTAACTGGTCTCCTTTGAGGTGACACATCACCGGTGTGGCCCATTGGCTTTCGATGTCCCATCATTAGTGGGCACCTGTCTGGGGTTTCCACTGATCGCAGCAGGAAGGTCTAACTTGGTGTGGCCTGACCCCCACAATGAAGAGCAAAGAACACAAGTAGCAAGTCAGAGGAGGGAGACATGGGAATCTTGAAATATCCGGTGTCACACGCGTGTATGCATAGGGGACAGCTGAAGGGCTCCAGTGGCTGTGATTTCACTGCCACTCCAGGGGATGGCGCCGTGTCTTTACACCTCTCTCTCTCTCTGACTCTGCAGACCGGATGATTGACGGCTTGAGTACCTCTGACGTCACTTCCGGGGTCCGTCCACCTGGACCCGCCTCTTCCTGCCAGCAGGACTCCGCCACCTTTGCCAGTTCTGTATTGAACTCACATCTGCAGAGACGACTCCGCCATGATTGCCGACTTAGTCATGAAGAGATGGAAAGTGCTGGAAACCTCCAAGAGCACCAAAACAGAACAAGACGAGGGAAGGAGGACCTCGACTAAAAATGTCACAAGCTACTGTGGTTGACACTGGAAAGACTCTGCAGGTGACAGCTGCTCCTGGGGGCTTCACCAGCCACAGCCTTCTGAGAGAAGAGAGAAGGGGCACAACGAAAACAAATAAACTCACATGGGACGCCGCTGTCAAAGTCATTTGGAGGGACCTTCTGTGGTCTGATGACGTCGATGGCCCCAACTTAGCTTTTGCCACCACTTCTTCTAATGTCATGAAGCCACCCCTCGCCCCCTCTTCCTCTTGCCATCCATGCCACACACCCAGCAGCTAGAAGTCGACGGACGTTCATCTAGGAACCCACAAGTGTAAGAAGACCACTCTCTCTCCAGAAGCTCCATCTTTATTTGAGGAAGGAGATGAACCCTCCGAAGTCTTCTTTGGCCATTTTCAGCAGCTTTCTGCCTGATGAAGGCATTTGGGAACTCTGGTTCTCACTTTGCATGTGTAAATTAGAGTCAAAATGTAAACGAGTGTGTAAGTGTGTGTCAGACCTTTACAGAGCCCAGAGGAGGAGGAGGAGGACATGGTCTGACAGGCAGTCCTGATCAAGACGATAGCATCTCGCACAATCACATTGGGCACACATTTCAAGCTGAGACCAATGTCCCCAGAAGCCCTAAACTCATTGTGTGTGTGTGTTTGTGTTCCTTTTCTCCATGTGCCCCCAAGGAGGTGCTATAATAATTTTTAATCTTGGAGGTCAGAGCCTACTATTATCTTACATATGAACATTAATGATGATGATGATGATGATGATGATGAGGGCTCCTCCATGCTCCCCTTCCTGGGCTCCCTGCAGTATTTCTAGAATGTTCTCCACGGCTGTGTCTATGATTCGGCTCCCCCATATCATGGCCTGAGTTTCCTGACAGTCCTTTTCCTTCCCAAACACACTTCACTCCACTCAGCTTCCTCCTCCTCGTCCTCCTCCTCCTCGTCCTCCTCTCTCAGGCTTATTTATCCCATGAACTCGCCTGTGGGATTCTTCTCACCTTCTGCTCGGCAGGCAAATTGAGGTGAGCCAAAGCTAACAGAGGCCGATGCCAAGGAAAACGAGAGAAGGCGAGGCAGACTTGTGCTGCCACGACCAAGCGGGCGTGTGAACAGCTCGTCTCCTGCTCGCTGGGCGGCTCCCAGGCCTCTTGTGTGCGGCGGGCGTCTTCTGTCCTCCGCTGTGACCCTCCTCGAAGGTGCGAGGGCTTTGCCCGTTGGCCCCAATGATCACAGGGATGGCCCTCAGGCGAACCTCAATTGACGACACGCTGAATACTTTCATTCAGGCCCCCCGCTATGTCAGCAAGCAGGCAAGATTTGAGAAACGAAGAAGAACGAGGAAGGGTCAAGAAAGGGGGGCATCACAGACATGAGCGGCAAAGCCAAAAGACGAGAGACCAAAACTGGGCAGGGCAGAAAAGTCAGAAAATCAGGAAAAATAAATTAAAGACTGAACTGGACTGAACTGGGGTCCTATGGGTGTGTGACCCCCCAAAACTCAGAGGCGGGCCAGAAATGAACACACCTGCCCAGAAGAGGGTCATCTAAATAAACTCAGGCAGACCCCAAATACGACCTGCTGCCTTTTGGAGTGCTAATACAGTTCTTTCTTTCTTTCTTTCTTTCTTTCTTTCTTTCTTTCTTTCTTTCTTTCTTTCTTTCTTTCTTTCTTTCTTTCTTTTTATATGGGGCCTTTCACTACTATACTATACTGACTTTTTTGTGATTTGAGCTCATATTTATTTTTCATTCTTTCTTTCTTTCTTTCTTTCTCTTTCTTTCTTTCTTTCTAATTTATATAGTGCCTTTCACTGCTATGCTAAACTGACTTTTCTGAGTTCAGATATTTTTCTTTTTCTTTCTTTCTTTCTTTCTTTCTTTCTTTCTTTCTTTCTTTCTTTCTTTCTTTCTTTCTTTCTAATTTATATAGTGCCTTTCACTGTTATGCTAAACTGACTTTGTTGAGTTCAGATATTTTTCTTTTTCTTTCTTTCTTTCTTTCTTTCTTTCTTTCTTTCTTTCTTTCTTTCTTTCTTTCTATATGGGGCCTTTCACTACTATACTATACTGACTTTTTTGTGATTTGAGCTCAAATTTATTTTGCGTTCTTTCTTTCTTTCTTTCTTTCTTTCTTTCTTTCTTTCTTTCTTTCTTTCTAATTGATATAGTGCCTTTCACTGTTATGCTAAACTGACTTTTTTGAGTTCAGATATTTTTCTTTCTTTCTTTCTAATTTATATAGTGCCTTTCACTATTATGCTAAACTGACTTTTGTGAGTTCAGATATTTTTCTTTCTTTTTCTTTCTTTCTTTCTAATTTATATAGTGCCTTTCACTATTATGCTAAACTGACTTTTGTGAGTTCAGATATTTTTCTTTCTTTCTTTCTTTCTTTCTTTCTTTCTTTCTTTCTTTCTTTCTTTCTTTCTTTCTTTCTTTCTATATAGGGCCTTTCACTACTATACTATACTGACTTTTTTGTGATTTGAGCTCATATTTATTTTGCGTTCTTTCTTTCTTTCTTTTTCTTTCTTTCTTTCTTTCTTTCTTTCTAATTGATATAGTGCCTTTCACTGTTATGCTAAACTGACTTTTTTGAGTTCAGATATTATTCTTTCTTTCTTTCTAATTTATATAGTGCCTTTCACTATTATGCTAAACTGACTTTTGTGAGTTCAGATATTTTTCTTTCTTTTTCTTTCTTTCTTTCTTTCTTTCTAATTTATATAGTGCCTTTCACTATTATGCTAAACTGACTTTTGTGAGTTCAGATATTTTTCTTTCTTTCTTTCTTTCTAAACTGACTTTTTTGTGATTTAAGATACAGTATTTCTATCTAATATATATAGCGCCTTTCACTCATACCAAACTGACTTTTTTGTGATTTGAGCACATATTTATTTTTATTTTTCTTTCTTTCTTTCTTTCTTAAACTGAAATTAGGTTAGCGCATTGAGAAAACAAAACGTGCTTATTTTTCCCAAATTGTGTTAGAGTGTAATATTTTTGTGGACCGGCAGAGTGCCTGAGGATTTTAAGTGCTTTCAGCATTTTCAGTCAGGTTTTAGAACAAATCACAGCACAAAAACTGCACTCGTTAAAGTAGTAAATGACTTGCGGGAAATGCAGACAGAGGCCATTTATCTGTTCTCATCCTCTTAGATCTGAGTGCCGCATTTGACATCATTGATACACAATATTCTTAGAAATCGCCTTAGTCAATGGGTGGGCCTCTCTGGCAGTGTCTTAAATTGGTTTGAATCCTACCTGCCAGGGAGAAAATTCTTTGTTAGTTGTGGTAATTACAATTCAAAGACACCTGATATCCTATATGGTGTTCCACAAGGCTCTATCCTGGGTCCGCTGCTCTTCTCAATCTACATGCTTCCATTAGGTCAGATTATCTCGGGACATAACGTGAGCTACCACAGCTATGCTGATGACACACAGCTGTATTTATCAATAGCACCTGATGACCCGAAATCTCTTGATTCACTAACACAATGTCTAACCTGTATCTCAGAATGGATGAATAGTAACTTTCTCAAATTAAATAAAGAGAAAACCAAAATCTTAGTGACTGGCAATAATGGATACAATGAGGCTATTAGAAATAAACTGGAAGCATTAGGATTAAAAGTCAAAACGGAGGTAAAAAGCTTAGGGGTAACCATTGATTGTAATCTGAGTTTTAAATCACATATTAATCAGATCACTAGAACAGCATTTTTTCACTTAAGAAACATAGCAAAAGTTAGACCTCTTATATCATCGAAAGATGCTGAGAAATTAGTTCATGCGTTTGTTTTCAGTCGACTAGATTACTGTAACGCACTCCTCTCAGGACTACCCAAAAAAGACATCAAGCGTTTGCAACGAGTGCAGAATGCAGCTGCTAGAATCCTAACCAGGAAAAGAAAATCCGAACACATTTCTCCAGTTTTGATGTCACTACACTGGTTACCTGTGTCATTCAGAATTGACTTTAAAATTCTGCTTATGGTTTATAAAGCCTTAAATAATCTCGCCCCATCCTATATATCGGAATGTCTGATGTCTTATATTCCAAATCGTAACCTCAGATCCTCAACTGAGTGTCTCCTTAGAATTCCAAGAGCAAAACTTAAAAGAAGTGGTGAGGCGGGTGGCCTTCTGCTGTTATGCACCTAAAATCTGGAATAGCCTGCCAGTAGGAATTCGCCGGCTAATACAGTGGAGCACTTTAAAAAACTACTGAAAACACATTACTTTAACATGGCCTTCTCATAACTTCACTGTAATTTAATCCTGATACTCTTTATATCCAATTCATTATAATAACTATTCATTCAGAATCTGTACTAACCCCTACTCTCTCTTCTGTTTCCTTTTCCGGTGTCCTGTTGGTGGTGGCTTGTGCCACCACCATCTACCCACAGCACCATGATGTTCCAACAATGATGGATGGATTAAAAGCCAGAAGTCTGTATGACCATCAGCATCAAGTGACTCCGTGAGAACCCTAACTACAAAGAGGACTATTTCATTTATGTTAGGTAGAATGCCCAGAGGGGACTGGGCGGTCTCGTGGCCTGGAACCCCTACAGATTTTATTTTTTTCTCCAGCCGTCTGGAATTTTTTTTTTTGTTTTTTCTGTCCACCCTGGCCATCGGACCTTACTCCTTTCTATGTTAATTAATGTTGTCTTATTTTAATTTCTTATTTTGTCTTTTATTTTTCTTTTCTTCATTATGTAA
The DNA here is from genome assembly GCF_900747795.2 of Erpetoichthys calabaricus. Lineage (NCBI taxonomy): Eukaryota > Metazoa > Chordata > Cladistia > Polypteriformes > Polypteridae > Erpetoichthys > Erpetoichthys calabaricus. The sequence continues at coordinate 311,183,964 of NC_041397.2, forward strand.
AGCACTTTGAGCTACTTTTTGTATGAAAATGTGCTATATAAATAAATGTTGTTGTTGTTGGAAAGGCGCTATATAAATAAAGTGTATTATTATTATTATTGTGAGAATAATAAAATCTGCTGGGGCTTAGGAAGCAAAACGCCAACATCAAAGCAAGCGAGGATCGGACTGTTGGTGCTTTCAGCCCCTTTCGCCTTCTGCCCACTTCATCGTGTTTTAGATTTCATTTTAATCTTTGCCTCTTTTTGCTCATCAGCCCACACTCGGTCACACGTACTAACGGCGTGAAAACACACTTTCGGAAAGTTTTGCAAATGTCTTAAAAACTCCCAAACCGCAATCAGTCTCTTTTTGGTTGCAGTGCAGTATCTCTCCGCTTAACGACGTCGATGCGTTTCAAGAGATGACTTTGCTGTGAGAAACTTTGCTTTCAGATGCCGAATTAAAACGGCCCGAGTCGGGGTGTGTCCTTACACTTTGAGAAACAAACCCACATGCATTAAGCATTTAAAGTATTCTGAAGGAATGAAACAAACGCGTTCATTTTAAGAAAATGTTCTGTTGTGGATTGTTCCGATTTTTCTTTTCTGGTCTGTTAACTGCGTCTGCGGATTCATTTCGAGTCATTTTGCAGGACGTCCAGTTGTCGCTCGGTCACCGGCACCAGTGGCCTCACCCGTTATTTTAACTCTATGATTTCCAGCTCTTTTTTTTTTTTTTTATTTCCAATCAACCTCAAGACGCCACCAAGTTTTGTGACAGTTGTTCGGCTTCTTGCGATTTAATTTCTGTTTTGTTTTTTGTCGAGTTATCGCCTGATCGAGAGACACACGTCGCAAATCGGCTCGTGCATATCATTAATCCAAAGACTTGCCATTTTCTCCATTTCCTGGCTCTTGTTCAGAAAGCGGACGCCACTTGGTTGTTTCGCAATAATTAAGATTAGGTATATATAAGTAGGTTTCACATTTCTGTTATCATTTTAGCCCTAAAATAGTGACTTACAATCAGGGACCTATTTTATTGACTTTAGTGTTTGGCCGAGGGGAAAGCCGTCCTGCGTGTTTTAACTTCATGTCTCACGGACTTTTTAATTTTGCTCGACTGATTTAAATCAGCCTTTAGTGCCGATCGGGCCAACTATACATTGCATTCTTTTATTCCCCCTCCGGCCTTTACGCGCGAAGTAATCTTTAATTTTGTTTCGAACGTAATTGCTTTTCTCTTTTGTGAGTCTGACACACTAAACAAATAAAACTAATAACAATTTTTTTTTCTACAAATAATGTTAAAAACTAACCTTATCAAGTGCTGGGTGAAGTATTACCGAGAAAACATTAAAAACATCAACGCACGTCACGAACCGTCGGTCCGCTCGCTCTGCGCCACACACGCACACGTGAAACACGTGACCTGCACGCAGCGCATCATCTGAGTGACGTTAAACAATAATAATAATAATAATACATTTTATTTAAGCAGTACCTTTAGTCAGACCCCTGAATTCGTCTCTTTATAGAAGTCCCTTTGTCAGCGGCCCCTGCTTTGACTCCTCTTTGTCCTTCTCAAAAAGCTTTGTGTACCTTGGAGTTGGGCAGTTGCTCCCCTTCTTCCTTTCAGATCCCCTCAAGCCCCGCTCGATTCTCTGAACTGCCATCTTCAGGTCTCTCCACAGATGTTTAAGTCTTGGCTTTGGCGCGGCCACTCAGCAGTGTCTAGACTTTATGTTGCTGGTCACCCCACTTTGAGGTGGTGGGCACTCTGCAGAAGATTTTATTTTATTTTATTTTGTCTTTCCATGGGCCTCTCTGGTTACATTCATCCTTCCATAGTTCTGACCCACCTTCCCGTTCCCACCTCCATGCTTCGCAGTAGGGATGGCATCAGGTGGCAGATGGGCAGTGCCCAGTAATTTTAATTTCATCAGACCAGAGAATTCTTTTCTCCTGAGCTCTCAGAGGCCTTGGACCTGCGCTTCATGGCTTCTGTCTGCTCTTTCTACCACAAACCTCGTCTTGATGGAGAGCTGCTGAGGGGGTCATCCTTACAACAGGGTCTCCCGTCTCAACAGGGCACCTTTGAAGCTCTGTTAGATGGAGTGGTATTTGGTGATCGGTCATCTCCTTACAATTAATAATAATTCTTTGCATTTATATAGCGCTTTTCTCACTACTCAAAGCGCTCAGCAATTGCAGGTCAAGAGCCCAACAGAGCAGGGTCCCTATTGGCATTTATGGGATTCGAACTGAGAACATAGCGATTGCCAGTGCAGATCTCTAACCTCAGAGCCACCCCTCCGGCATTGACCAAAAGCCCTTCTTCGGTTTGGCATTGATGGCCAAATACATTTAGGAAATGACAGATTTCAGGTTTTTTACTTTTAATACGATTGTAAACTTTTTTGAAAACTTTATGGGTTACTGAGTGTTGGTCCTGTGTGCTCCCTGTGCGCGTGTGGGGAGCTTGTCTTCTGTGAATTGTACCCTGATATTCGAGTGTGTGTGTGCGTGTGTGTGCGTGTGTGTGTGTGAGTGTGAATGTGTGTGTCTGAGTGTTGTGAGTGTGCGTGAATGTGTGTGTGTTTGAGTTTGAGTGTGCGTGTGTGTGTTTGAGTGTGTGTGTGTACGTGTGTGTGTGTTTCAATGTGTGTGTGTGCGTGTGTGTGAATGTGTGTGTGTGTGTGTGTGTTTGAGTTTGCGTGTGTGTGTGTTTGAGTTTGAATGTGTGTGTGTGAATGTGTGTGTGTCTAAGTGTGTGTGAGTGTGTGTGAATGTGTGTGTTTGAGTGAGTGTGTGTGAGTGTGTGTGAATGTGTGTGTGTGTGTTTGAGTTTGTGTGTGTGTGTGTGTGAGTGTGTGTGAATGTGTGTGTGTTTGAGTTTGAGTGTGTGTGTGTGTGTTTGAGTGTGTGTGTGTGAGTGTGTGTGAATGTGTGTGTGTTTGAGTTTGAGTGAGTGTGTGTGTGTGTGTGAATGTGTGTGTGTTTGAGTTTGCGTGAGTGTGTGCATGTGTTTGTGTGTGTGAGGGTGTGTGTGTGTGTTTTGCTAGCCATGAGTCGGTTCTCTTTTGGACGCATTTCTGTAAAGACCGGTTAAGGATTTTCTCCTCTTTTTCCAGCTAAATTCAGACCCAGGTATTTGCTTTTGGGGCAGAAATCACGAGAGCCAAATTAAAAATATAAAATCAAAAAAGTCAAAGAGAAGGATGGCCAGAAGACAAATGATGAGAATAATCGTCAAAGCTCAACGCACAAGTCAAAGTTAGACAAATGAAGCGGTGACTTGAATTCCATAACCCTATCAACTCAACGGTGGAGGTGGGCGGGGCGATGACATCACAGGTCCTGTCTCACATGACTATAACAACAGGGTGGTCTTTACCAACAGCTCCGCCCCTTGCCCGCGACTGCCTTTGCTTCCAATGAAAATCCCTCAACAAACATGGCAGTCACCATCACCTAATCAAGGAACTGGGGGAAAAGAAATTGATTCTCTGTCTGGAACTCTGCTGCCCCCCCAAACTGGCGCTAGAAAGAAGTTGGAAGATGGACCCCACAGGGAAGCAGTGGCAGATGGAGTCACGGTCACGGCTCTGATAACCGAATCGGTGACTTTCAAGAGCCACAGTTTAAAGAGTGATAAATGAGTGCGTCACCCCGACTTAACATCCTCATCTGTCATCTGTGGCACTCGATTGGCTTCCTCCACTTCATCCTCATGTCACGGCAGCCTTGCCCCGCTGCTGCCCTCCCCGATCCATCCACAAATTAAACTCCCGCTGGAATTTGAGCCTCCTGGGGAGTCACAGTCTGCAGAAATTCAGAAGGTGATCGGTAAGACAGCTCAGCTGGAAAGACACCACAGAACAAGGAACTTTAAACATTCGAGACAGATGGGTGCTCCGGACCCCCAGAAGGCACAGCGTGGCAGGGAGGAGACTGGGTGGTCCGCGTGATGTAGGCACTGCTCACAAAAACCAGTCACTATTTGCAGTGGCCCCACCACTGAGCCACTTGCTTTTGTTCAAATGCGATTTCCTCTTTTATTCGTTATAGACATTACTTACAGTACTTACATTCTCACTAATGTCATTATAGTGAGTCCATCCATTCAACATCCAAAGTCACTCATCCTGAGCAGGGGAGCTGGAGCCAATCCCAGGAAGCAAAGGAGAAACATTCACTAAACTGTGATGGGCTAGCGCCCCCTAGAGGGCAGGCTCATGCCTTCTGCATATTATTATTATTATTATTATTATCAGTAGTAGTTGGATATTCTGAAACTCTCTTCATTCAGTTCAGGACCTTGAAGGGGCTGGGGGCTTTCCCAGCAAGGCAGGATTCAACCGTGGGTGGGATGCATTGCCCACTGCCACTCACATGGAGTTGGTTTGACTGGCATCTATGAGCACATCTTCAATCAATCCTCACCTCCTTGTTTGTAATGTTCATTTTAGAAAGAAGAGACAGCAGCACAAGAGAAGACCACCTCTGTCAAAAGGACCCACCTGGATTCCACTATGAAAGAAGATGGCAAGATCTGGCAAGGGAACAGGACTCGGGGACAACTTTCAGCTGGATGCAGTCATGTCAAGTGGCCGCCATGTGCAGGAGCCTCCAGAAAGGCAGAGACAGCTGAAGGGAGAGAAAAATCACATGGAAAAATAACAAAGAGGATCAATGGAGGGGCCACAGAAAACGATGGCTTATGGGGGTCATTAAAAGAACATCAGGTCTGTCGGTGGAGTTTATGTGGTGACTTGCAAATCTATCTATCTATCTATCTATCTATCTATCTATCTATCTATCTATCTATCTATCTATCTATCTATCTATCTATCTATCTATCTATCTATTATATAGTGCCTTTCACTCTATCTATCTATCTATCTATCTATCTATCTATCTATCTATCTATCTATCTATCTATCTATCTATCTATCTATCTATCTATCTATCTATCAAATAGTGCCTTTCACATCTATCTATCTATCTATTTGATAGATAGATAGATAGATAGATAGATAGATAGATAGATAGATAGATAGATAGATAGATAGATAGATAGATAGAGTGAAAGGCACTATATAATAGATAGATAGATAGATAGATAGATAGATAGTGCCTTTCACATCTATCTATCTATCTATCTATCTATCTATCTATCTATCTATCTATCTATCTATCTATCTATCTATCTATCTATCATATAGTGCCTTTCACATCTCTGTATCTGTTCTATACAGTGTCTATAGTTATGTCTGTATAACAAATTGCTCATTTTTGAACCCTATCTCTTATCTCTATAACATTTACCAGAGGGTCTGAATCAGACTGCTCAGGTTTAAGACTAACGTTGTCTTCAGTGATTTTTCTCTCCCACGTCCCACAGGTTTGAGTCTCCAGTTTGTCTGAGCCCAGCTGCACTGCAGCTCTTTAAACGACTCCATAATCACCATTCATGTCTGGTCCCACCGGCCGAGTCCTTCTGAGGGGGTTTGCTACACAAAGGTACTTTAAATATAAAGGTTTTGTGTTGGATTGTGAATTGCTCCAGTGTGGATGATGCCATAGCCTTTGCTGGACTCAGAAAGGGTTAGGCTGCGCAGGTGGAGTGAGTGACTTTGAGCAGACCACCGATGTGGACACCGTCACCACATTAGAGCAGACACCTCACAGTCTGCACTATAAGAGCTCACCTTTTACAAGCCTAGTATCACTGAGGAATTGAAATACTTAGACAAGAACCTCCCAGTTGCTGAAGATCTTCACACAGACCCTCATGTCTGAACCACCCTGTTAGTGTGAGAAGGTCAGCCAGCTGCCTTCAGACACTGAGAGTGAAATTTAAGGAAAGCCGTACAGTGACTCGACCAGCTTGGCAGCGCTCACTCAGCCTGAGGCTTGTCTACCTGCAGCTGTTTAAACAACGAGAGGAGTGACCTCGGCTGAACATGATTAAGTGTTTTGTGGTGAACTATGAGTCTCCGGTGATGAAGGTGAGCTATTTACTTTGCCGTGGTTGATCTCCCTTTCTGTGTCACATTTTTTGTCTTTGATTATGTAGCAGCCAGCCATGTGTGTTCCTCACATGAGAAGAACCCACCACAGGTTTGCTACTGAGTCTCCGTGAGAGCACAGACTTGGGACGTGGTTAACAGGGTGAAAGGGAAGAGATTTACAGATGTGACCCGGAGTGACTTCAAGCATTGCATAGCGCACTGCCAGACTGCTGTCAAGTCATTCGCTACATCAAGACACACCTGGAAAATAAACCGTCCAAACCATCTACCAGAGTGCCATCGGCTAACACAAGAAAATGTGAAGCCACAGCCACTAATGACCTCAACACTCAGGCTCCGCCTTAGTCCTGCCTATGCAGTGAGTTACAAAAAAATGTGACTTATTCTGATGGGGAAGATGTAGCAGGACACATAGATAGATAGATAATGTAAGGCACTATATAATAGATAGATAGATAGATAGATAGATAGATAGATAGATAGATAGATAGATAGATAGATAGATAGATAGATAGATAGATAGATAGATAGATAGATAGATAGAGAATGTAAGGCACTATATAATACATAGATAGATAATGTAAGGCACTATTTAACAGATGGATAGATAGATAGATAGATAGATAGATAGATAGATAGATAGATAGATAGATAGATAGATAGATAGATAGATAGATAGATAGATAGATAGATAGAGAATGTAAGGCACTATATAATACATAGATAGATAATGTAAGGCACTATTTAACGGATGGATAGATAGATAGATAGATAATGTAAGGCACTATATAACAGATAGATAGATAGATAGATAGATAGATAGATAGATAGATAGATAGATAGATAGATAGATAGATATGTAAGGCTCTATATAATAGATAGATAGATAGATAGATATGAATGACACAATGTAGAGCTTCTACATTCCGATAAGGAGACTGTGGTTCAAGTCCCGAGCCCCCCCGTGTAGAGTTTCTATGTTCTCCCCGTCAGTTTCCTCCCACAGTCTTCAGACTGGCAGCTTTGTTAGACTGGATTTGCCTGCTGGTCCCCTCAGGATGCGCCGTTTTGCAGATCTGATGTATTGCCTGTCATTCCAGAGGTTTCCTGCTAAGCCCTGTATGATTTCCTTGATCCCTAGAGTCCTATGACATCTTGTTTGCAGCTCTCATGTGGTCATATGCTGCAGTGTGGATTCAGTTCCCCCAGGTATGTCTCATTCATTTCATCCAGAACAACTTACTACTAAGAGTATGCAACAATAGTTTAAAATTTTCAAATTTTCATCATTTATTGGGGTCACTAGCAACCCTGAATGCGGTAAAATGTCAGTATTTTTACAAAGACATTTTAAGTGCTTTGTTTGTGAACAGTATTCAAACAAAATGACATTTCTTTAGGATATACTTTTCTCTTTATAGGTTCTTTACCGCTGTATTTCTATCTTGCTACTTATTATTTAAGTATTTATGAGTCTGGAGAGCTAAGAAATAAAGTAAAGAAATACTGTGGCGATTTTCAGCAGAGCAAAACCCCGAAAGCATCCCGTCATTGACAGCTGATTACAAAGTCAGAGGCACGCAGTGTGGAGACAAACGCTGAACAACAGAGTAGGGCTGTGTAGAATGGAGTTCTGCTGTCATCAGATCCTGAATGTTCTGGAAAGAGTATTTTAGAGGGGCAGCACTTAAGCAAGGACGATGTTGAAGGTGAATGGTGGCAAGCAGCTGTGGTAAGCACAAGTCAGACATGTGAAAAATTTGACTGCTGCGCCACATGTCAGGATGCACACCGCAAAGACCACAAAAATGGAAGTGTGATCTGTGACTGTTGTGGTGCCAGGCACACTATGGCTGTGTAAGTTATATATAAATAATGGCACTGTTCTGTATATTAAAAAAAAGAAGAAAAAATTTCCAGGAAGAGTTTTCAATAAAAGTGTGGACAGTTACAAGGGTTACTGGCTCTGGATATGCTGGAAGCTTCTTCTTTCATGTCATAAGATGGCACAACATAACATTAAATTTTCAGCGGTACTTTGTTCAATTTAGAATCAGAGACAGTACCCAACCCTGGACAGTGTCCCAAGTCCGTCATGCAGAAGACCACGGTGAGCCAATACAGAGTTATCTATCAACCTCGTGTGTTTTGGGATGAGGGAGGACAACTGGAATCCCAGGTGTGAAATCCACACGGGCACAGAGACAATGAGTGAACAGCAGGGCACATGTTTTCTACCCAGCACATCGTGTCCATGAGGCAACAGTATCAGCCAATGCGCATCGCCCCTTAATGTGGTAAAGAAGTCAAATTTCACAGAATCCACTCCTATCAACGAAGGCCTTTCAAAATCTCGAAGATCAGGTAGTATGGTGTAGAGGTTAAGGTGTTGGACTTCAAGCCCTGAGGTTTGGGTTCAAATCCTGCTATTGACACCTGTGTGACACTGAGCACGTCACTTCACCTGTCTGAGCTCCAAATGGAAAACACAAAATCTAAAATGTTGTAAGTCACCTTCGACAGAGAAGTCGGCCAAACAATAAGTGGATGTAGTGTAGCATATGACCAGCAGTTTAGCACTTCTAGTTAACGTGTGCTTAGCATTTGTTGCACATATTTGTCACGACTTCCAATCACCCTTTATTGTGGGAGCCACGAGAGGTTGGTCATTAAACTACAAGGTTCAAGCAGTTGTGGCAGCGGCCATACCATAATATCAGATAACCAGCTGTTTGACATCAAATGAAAGGGCAGCAGAGCCAGGCCTCTGACACTTGAAAGGCTTGCATAAGAAACTTTACCAACAAGTAGGTTAAATAGGTGGGCAGTGCCAGTCAGCACAGACGAAGACCAGGACTGGTGTTTACCAGACTTAAGATCAAGTAACAGGTGCTAATTCTCCTGTGCCAAGTTCGCTCATCAAGATATTTTAACCTGCTGCTTAGTGAACTACAAGTCAAAGCAGGCTGGGTGTCTTACCTTGGATTTGGACAGCCTCCTTCTGACAGTGCTCTTGTTTGTTTGAGTGTTTTTACAATTCTGGCCATTAAAACTGGACTTGTAGCCCAGCGTGACATTTGAAATTTTAACTTAAATAAGATCCTCCCTCAGATGCACCACAACAATGCCAGCTTGTCACCTACAAATCTTGTAATTACTGGACCAACCTGTAGTGGGCACTCTCAAGCTATCCTTTGAATGCCTTATCAGTCTCCACTCAGTCTGTCCCAGTGGAACATCGCAGAAGTGCTGTCACCTCAATGAAAAAAGATAATAAGCCTGTGAGAAAACTGAAAGAAATCAGAATGAATCACATGACATATGTATATGACATTTATTTAATAAGCAAAGCAATAAATAAGATATGAAATATTAGAAAGCTATAGAGCAGCGTTTCCAAACCTTTAAGTATTTGCGACCCGAGTTTTCATAACAGTTTTAATCGCGCCCCTCCCTAACATTTTTTTGAAACCCTAATAAAATGTATTCCTCTATTTTTTGCTGCTGATACACTGCTACAAGTTTAAAATTACGCCACATATGGCAACATTCGCGCCCCCTTTTTGTCACTTCCCCACAGGTTGAGAACCGCTGCTAGAGCAATTTATATCCATATTACTAACCGAGAATGCTAAACCGGATGATGGACGCAGGCACATCCGGCAATGGGCCGTAGCTGCAAAAAGACGTACTGCGCAGGCGCAAAAAGAGTCCGCGAGAGTCGGCTGAGGAGCCGAGAAAGGCGGACAAAAGAGGGCGAGAGGCGGATGAGGGGCCGTGGGAGGCGGACAAGACCACAGAAAAAAGGAGTGAGCACAGGAAAAATGGAGAAATGAGGAAACGCAGGCAAAGCACGAAACACATTGCACACGAAACTAGACCAAAAAAAAAAAAAAAGAGGCTCGCGCACAACAGCAAGGCACCCCCCCACCCCCCCCCCCCCACAGGCACCGGACGGGACACACACCAAGAGGGGGATTCAACAAGACACAGGAACACAAAAAGAAAGAAGACGCTCGCGCGACAACAATCCTCAACCCCCCCCCCCCCCCCCCACACACACCATAAGAAGTGACACCCAAAGCCACATATTCTAAAGTGAACATCAACACCTTCACACTAGACAGCATAGGTGTCAGCATTGGTGGATCTCCTTACAATAAAGCACTATTAACCGTTCAACTGCAGAAAAGGAAACATAACAGTGACTGCGACCCTCCTTATTACTTATCCATATTTCGCATGCTGAGAAAGAAACAAGTCATGAATACACGGTCACGGGTACAAAACGAAAAGGAAAGGATAACAGGAACAAACACACGAAAAACGAAAGAAACAACAAAAATAGACGGCTATGCAGCATAGGTGGATCTCATTACAATAAGGCACTATTAACCGTTCAACCGCAGAAAAGTCTCCATATTAACAGTGAGTGCAATACTCCTTATTACTTATCCATATTTATAAAAGAAAAAATGACTCGACTCCAAAAACGCAAAGCTCAACTAAAGCTTCTAACTAACGATGTACCTAAAAGTAAAAACTTTATGAACTGCATTACATCCTACAATAGTTCATTTAATATGCACAAATCTACATCCTAGATCCACATGACGCAAACTATCAATCAAAGTGCTGCATCGCAACAGGCACGGATTCAAAACGAAACACCTCCCGTCTCAGACATACGTTAATGGCAGCGAAGGCTACAACGGGCTTCTCACACAGCACAGGCAAATCGATTACAGCTCCAAAACAACACGTCCCAAATACTACATATGCAACAACGCGCCTCTCAAACGGCACAAGCAAAACATACACCAGGAAAATTCATTCGGATTAATGAATGTCATTTGCAATCATTGTCATTCAGTTCACTTCCCTGAAGAAACAACTGGCAATACAAGTTATACATTTACACGTTGTTGTCAAAAGGGTCAAATTAGACTGCCTTCTTTACATTCATATCCTGAATATCTACAGAAGCTTATAACTGACGATGTACCTGAAAGTGAAATCTTTATCAACTACATTAGATCCTACAAATCGGAATCCACTATGAACATTAACGGTGGCACTGCACGTGACATCCGTCTTGAAAAAATGTTGTTTATTGATGAATGTTCAATGGCATGAACAAACGTTTATGAATAATAATATTTGATTTGGAGGAAAGGTACTTTTATGAGGAGGAGATTTTAGACAGTGATTAGCTATTCTTCCAGATGCCATGCACTCAGCTATTGTTCAGTGCACCTTAAAATACGCAGACAATTGGCATTGCTTTCAAAAGATACAGTTAGTAAAAAAGATACGATGTCCAGAACCAGATCATAACAATTGCTTATTACAACTGAGAGATGGTACACTCACCAATACAGATGGACTTCAGCCACATATTATTACAATTCCTCAAGCCTTTATCTGCGACTACTTAGTTACAGAGATATTTGGAACAGCAATCTCATTAGACCAAATGCCCCTTTTAACACAACGCACTATATTATGTCCAAAAAATATTAATGTGGAAAACATAAATACCCAAGTCATTCCATTACTTCCTGGAGAGACACAACTCTTTCTAAGCTCTGACAAAGTTGACTCTGATCACGATAATGACCATCTTCATTGACCTTACAAGTTCTGACCTGGAATTACCTTTTACACTTAAACAGCGTGTACAAAGAAATTTTCCAATAAACCTTTACACTGTGCCACACACTTTATTGTTTGCTTTCTATTTGCATCATCTACAACGTCACACTATTCTATATCTCATTCATACATCACGCTCTTTGTCATTCCCAACACCAGGGGTTGGCGAGCGAAGCGAGCAGGGGGCAGAGCCCCCTAGTAAAATATAATCCTTTTATATAATATAATATATTGGAGAGCTATAGGACAATATATTAGGTGATAAATTAGAAAGCTCAGAGGTAATAAGCAGAACACCTGAAGTGAACCAAAAACAAAGGCAGGGCCACAGCCGCCAGTGCTAACATGGCTCCTTTAAATGGCGGTGTGGTGGTCTCTGTGGGTACAATCCTTCACAAGGCACCAGGGGCAAGCAGCTCCTTAAGTTTAAATTTTCTAAAGAGGAAAAATCACCCATCCAATCCTCCATTATAAAGCCCAAGCGGCCCACCTCAGAGTGCCCGGGCAGAGCGAATGAGCAAAATCCAAGCAGCAAACAGCCCCCCCCAACCCCCCGGTAAGCCACGTCTGTGCTAGAGACCCTTAGAAAAGTTGCCGCTTCGATTTGTTTCGCTGCTCGGCCTCATTTTTTATTACAAGTACTTATTGTTTAATGTCTTATTAACGATTTGCAAAGACAACCATGTTGTCATGGTAATGTGGCTTACTCTGAATTTGAATTGGAGAAAAGAAATCGACAGAAGGCACCGAGTGAGGGCGGGTAGGCTGGGCAGCGGTGTGCAGGAATTCTCTCTCCATATTTCTTGAGGGGTCCCGAGGGGTCAGAACTGCACCAGCTGCTTTTTTTTTTTTAATTAAAAATGTTTACATTAAAAATGCAAGGTACAACCTAAATTTATAGATGACTTTGTAGTAGATGTGTGTTTTTCCCTCCGGCGGACTAGCTGGATTGTTCCTGCCTTGCACCTGACACTGGCTGGGGTCGGCACCATCTTCCCCATGACCCTGCAAGTCTGGATAAGAAACTGTGGAAGATGGATGGATTAGCACATGCAATCAAGTAAACAGAACTTCATGGCCAGAAATCTTGTTCTCCGTTGAGCACAGCCTCACTTTACACATCCTGACTAATTCTTCAATAAATCTTCACTTCCCTCACATCCCAGGCAGCTCTGACTGCTAACACTCACTAACTAAACATTAAGCACTTCCTTCAGTGACATCAGTTCAGTTTGAACGTGCAACCAATCAGACGTCTTGGGATTACTCACGCCCATGATAGCACACTCACTGGTGGGCCACTGGCATTAGCAGAGAGAGCACCCTCTGAGGAACGGAGACACGAAGGCCTCCCGCAGAAAACAACCACAGAGCAGGAGGCAAAGGCAGAGAACAGGCAGTGAAGAAAGGGGAGCCTGAAGCACTCCTCTTGTTGAAAACTGTGCAGCTCTCACGACTCTCCAAATCTGATAACTCGGGCTCACTAATTTGGTGTACATCATTTAAGGAAGTGTTTACATTGTTGTTTTGATGTGGTCGTTAATTCTGATTGTTCTGATGGTGACATGCTCAGGCCACTCTTGGCAAGTGTCATCTTGTTTCTGCTTTTTTACTGCTAGTCTGTGTTGGTATTTGCCCAGGTGTGGCCATGTTGTTGTGGTCCGGTGACATTGTGTCATCACGCTATGCCGATAGAACATGGGACCCCCCCGACTCCCATTCCACAGAAACTTGTCAAGGTTGGGAAGTTTGTTCAGAACATTTATGTTACGCTGTAGCCAGGGCTTCATCCCGGGATCAAGTCTGGCTTTGTTTAACTTAACAATTATGCTGATTTTTGGAAATCACTTCTACATCTTAGAATTGAAAAGGTTTGTGATCTAAGGATGGGGGCGGAGAGGGGCGAGAGGGAGGTGACGTGATCAGGGGGCACAAGTGAGTAGGAGGACACCGGAGGAGCCCTGAATGTGGGGCTATCAGGGTGCTGGAAATCTATCTATCTATCTATCTATCTATCTATCTATCTATCTATCTATCTATCTATCTATCTATCTATCTATCTATCTATCTATCTATCTATCTATCTATCTATCTATCTATTATATAGTGCCTTTCCTATCTATCTATCTATCTATCTATCTATCTATCTATCTATCTATCTATCTATCTATCTATCTATCTATTATATAGTGCCTTTCCTATCTATCTATCTATCTATCTATCTCTCTATCTATCTATCTATCTTTCTATCTATCTATCTATCTATCTATCTATCTATCTATCTATTATATAGTGCCTTTCCTATCTATCTATCTATCTATCTATCTATCTATCTATCTATCTATCTATCTATCTATCTATCTATCTATCTATCTATCTATCTATCTATCTATCTATCTATCTATCTTATATAGCACCTATGTAGTATCTATCTATCATATAGTGCCTTTCACATCCATCTCTCTTTCTCTCTGTTCACCTGATTCTCCTCCTCCACTCTGAGGCTTCAGCAGACCACCAGCTGAATGAAGGGATGATTTAGTGAAAGGAGGCCTGCTGGTATCTCATGGATTTTCTGTCAAGCTCAGGTGCAGGAGGCCTTCTAGAATGTTCTTCTCTTTGCCTCCGCTAAGCCGAGTTGTGTAGGCAGCTCTAAATTATTCCAGTAAGCCTAAGAACCCCCCCTCCCTCCCCTCCCCTCCCCTCCTCCCCCCACCATTGTTATGCCACTCTGCAGTTTTCTTTTCTTTTTAATGAATGTTTTCATTGGCCTTTAAATGTTGTTGTTTGTAAATGCTGTTGGTGTTTTCTCTCTTCCAGTTTGTATTTTATTTTTAGTTTATTACTATTGTTTCCTTGCTGCATTATGCTAATTATGCTTGTTTTTTTTTTTTACCCTCCACTGTAACTGGTGCCTAAGGGGACGGGGCCTCCTGGCACTTAGTGGGCTTCCCCAGGCCCATGTAAGCCCACCAGAGCTGTGTCTTTGGCTATTTCTTCTCTTCATGAGCTCTCTTTTGGTTTTTGGATGTTAATTTTTATATTTAATACATCATTGTAAGTGTTTGCTCCTTTATCTGATTTTTCATTTGTTGACTTTGGATTGAGGATTTTTTTTTTTTACCTTTTTGGATATTTTTTTGCAGCTCTTTTTCTTTTTTGTTTTGATTTTTTCTTCAATATGTTGTAATACAATCTTTACATAACACAGGAACTTGATTTAGCCATTGAGGTCCAGGGTTTTCATGGTTCTTCTGTCTTCTTTATGGAATGCAGGCGTCACGTCTCCTTCTTTAGTCTGAGGCTCAGCAGATTTTTTTTTTAATGATCCGGACACCTCACCAACCTGAAAATGGTGCAGGCCTCACCATCTCAGGTAGCCTGGCCCCAAACTAGAAAGGGGTGCTCAGAACTTAAATACTAAATCCAGACCTGCATTTTACTTGGTGCGGACCCCCAATGGGGTAGGTCTCACTATTTCAGGTAGCCTGGCCCCAAACTGGAAAGGTGGGATCAAACCTTAAAAACTAAACCCATACCTGCATTTTACTTGGTACGGACCCCCTAAGGGGTAGACCTCACCATCATAAGTAGCCTGGCTTCAAACTAGAAAGGTGGGCTCAGACCTTAACAACTAAATCAAGACCTGCATTTTACTTGGTGCGTACCCCCAAAGGGGTAGGCCTCATCATCTCATGCAGCCTGGCCCCAAACTAAAAAGGCAGGATCATGGCCAGCACATTTTCAAAAATGCTGAAATATCAAAGAAGAGAAGGGACAAACCGTAAAAAGAGGAAACCACTGGCCCCAAAATACTAAACAAAGTTAAATTAATATTTAAATATTTATTTAGAGAAAAGGGAATCATAGCAGGGGCGGCACGGTGGCGCAGTGGTAGCGCTGCTGCCTCGCAGTAAGGAGACCCGGGTACGCTTCCCGGGTCCTCCCTGCGTAGAGTTTGCATGTTCTCCCCGTGTCTGTGTGGGTTTCCTCCGGGCGCTCCGGTTTCCTCCCACAGTCCAAAGACATGCAGGTTAGGTGGATTGGCGATTCTAAATTGGCCCTAGTGTGTGCTTGGTGTGTGGGTGTGTTTGTGTGTGTCCTGCGGTGGGTTGGCACCCTGCCCAGGATTGGTTCCCTGCCTTGTGCCCTGTGTTGGCTGGGATTGGCTCCAGCAGACCCCCGTGACCCTGTGTTCGGATTCAGCGGGTTGGAAAATGGATGGATGGATGGGAATCATAGCAAGGTTTACCACACATGAAGACCTAAAGAGAGCAAATCCAAGAATTGAAAGGGCAGGAGGAGTCGCTTGAGATGGAAATGAGAGGAGAAGCACAGAGGCAACGAGCAGAACAAACCAGAATCCATTTCATCAGCTGCTTCATTTTAAACAGTAGTAGAGGGCGGGGACTTAGCAGCCACAGTCAGAGGTGCCAAAAGCACAACATACAAGAAACATTATCCACAAAATCAAAATATTCCTTAAGACACAACATCCATCCATCCATCCATTGTCCAACCCGCTGAATCCGAACACAGGGTCACGGGGGTCTGCTGGAGCCAATCCCAGCCAACACAGGGCACAAGGCAGGGAACCAATCCTGGGCAGGGTGCCAACCCACCGCAGGACACACACAAACACACCCACACACCAAGCACACACTAGGGCCAATTTAGAAACACCAATCCACCTAACCTGCATGTCTTTGGACCGTGGGAGGAAACCGGAGCGCCCGGAGGAAACCCACGCAGACACGGGGAGAACATGCAAACTCCACGCAGGGAGGACCCGGGAAGCGAACCCAGGTCCCCAGATCACCCAACTGCGAGGCAGCAGCGCTACCCACTGCGCCACCGTGCCGCCCAAAGACACAACATGTAAAAAGTAAACCAAAACATAAGGGAAATATTTTGAAAATGCAGCAATGAAATAAACAGAAAGCCCACCTGAGCCAGGGACACCAGCAGGACAGCTTGCTTTTCCCTTCTAGGCCCCATTGGAGCTTTGTGGTCTAGTTGTGTCGCTCGATCCTCTTTTTGAATTTTAGTGGTCACCACAGGTGAGCTGGCGTCCCAATCGGGATTTGAAATTGGTAGGATAGCCAGCGTTATGACCTTGAGAGTCCCAACGTTACTCAGAAATGCCCAAATCCCAGCCAGAATTGAAAAGCGCAAACAGGTAATCTTAATGAATCAAACAGTTTGTTTTTTCACAAAAATGATATGAGGCGCAAAATGAGCTCCTAGGAACAGAAAGGCAAAGGTCGATCCAAGGTAAGCAATATCCAAAAAATAGTCGAAACAGAGCGCAAGAGGTCCGAATTTGAGAAACTCCACAAAAAACATCATAATGATCAAAATTCAACAAACCAACAGCAGTGCCTTCAATGAACCACAAAGGACTGTCGGTTTATCCTCAGGATTTATAGAGCTGAGGGCAGGTGGCCCCTTCCTCCTGAGGGACCACCCACAAAACACAAGGAACACAGCAGAACACACTTAGAGATAACAGTCAAATTACAAACAAAAAACAGCAGCACATTCAATGAACTGCATTGGACTGTCGTTTGTACCTCAGGATTTATAGAACTGAGAGCAGGTGGCCCCGCCTCTTGAGAGACCACCAGCCAAACACAAAGAACACAGCAAAACACACTTATAAATAATAATCAAATTACAACAAACCAACAGCAGCACATTCAATGAACCGCAAGGGACTGTCGGTTTATCCTCAGGATTTATAGAACTGAGGGCAGGTGGCCCCGCCTCCTGAGGGACCACCTTCCAAACACAAAGGACACAGCAAAACACTCAGAAATAATAATTAAATTACAATAAATAAACAGTGGCACATTCAATGAACCGCAAGGGACTGCTGGTTTATCCTCAGGATTTATAGAGCTGAGGGCAGGTGGCCCCTTCCTCCTGAGGGACCACCTGCAAAACACAAGGAACACAGCAGAACACACTTAGAGATAACAGTCAAATTACAAACGAAAAACAGCAGCACATTCAATGGAACCGCAAGGGACTGTCGTTTGTACCTCAGGATTTATAGAGCTGAGAGCAGGTGGCCCCGCCTCCTGAGGGACCACCAGCCAAACACAAAGAACACAGCAAAACACACTCATAAATAATAATCAAATTACAGCAAACCAACAGCAGCACATTCAATGAACTGCAAGGGACTGTCGGTTTATCCTCAGGATTTATAGAACTGAGGGCAGGTGGCCCCGCCTCCTGAGGGACCACCTGCCAAACACAAAGAACACAGCAAAACACACTCAGAAATAATAATTAAATTACAATAAAAAAACAGTGGTACATTCAATGAACCGCAAGGGACTGCTGGTTTATCCTCAGGATTTATAGAACTGAGGGCAGGTGGCCCCGCCTCCTGAGGGACCACCTGCCAAACACAAAGAACACAGCAAAACACACTCAGAAATAATAATTAAATTACAATAAAAAAACAGTGGCACATTCAATGAACCGCAAGGGACTGCTGGTTTATCCTCAGGATTTATAGAGCTGAGGGCAGGTGGCCCCGCCTCCTGAGGGACCACCTGCAAAACACAAGGAACACAGCAGAACACACTCAGAAACAAAATGATGTAGATAAATAACAACAACAACATTAAAACAGCATTTGATCCCCAGCTTAGAGAAACCCTGGTGGGAACTCTAAATTGAGCGCTTCACTCAACAGACGGATACGCGGATATTGATATTTGAGCCAACCTCCCCACGCTGTGAGAGAAGGAGCATCGACCAGTTGTCAGTGACCTGAGACGCCGCCATCCCCGCCGCTCGTGTCTTCTTTCTTCATTACCCAGCATGACGGCTGTTTTATGAAAGCCCATTAAAGCTGAGCACGGCGGTCGGCAGCGGTGGGGCATCAGCCATTAATAAACCGAATGCCGTTATTAAAGCCGCCACCGCCACCCCCCCCCATTCCCTCCTCTGACGTCTTTCTTGATTTCCTACCTGTTGCTTGCTTTTCATATTTATTCCTTTTTGTTTTCCTTAACAAGAACTCAATTCATTCTCTTTGTTTGCCCACTTTTAGAGCAGAAGCGGACCACCTGTGGGGGCTTAGTAATTTACTTCAAGTATTTTATTTCATGTTACACCATTCAGTGCTCTGTCTTTTGTTTTTTTTACTGTGGAGTGGTAACCTCAGGGTGGCCCCGCCTCCTGTGGCTCCTCCCACAAGAAGTGTTAGACACATTTTAAAGAGACAATACATAACTATCCTGTCATTTTAGGGAGAAAATAAAGGGGGAGGTTTCTTTTGGAACCCCTGTAATTAATCCCATGGACCCCCTGAAAATGAAAATTGTGGAATCGCTCCGTGCGTATGACTGGGTTTGGAGGAGCCAGCAGCAAACACTTCACAAGCTGGGCGGGGTTAGGGGCTTCATTACCAGCAGCGTGGGCGGGGCTAAATGTTTGAGTGGCAGCAGACTGGGCAAGACTAGCTGTTTGAATGACAGTTGTCAGACAACACATTACAGGCTGGTCGAGGTTAGGGTGTTGAGTCACAGCAGGGTGGGTGGGTTTAAATTGCTTGAGTGGCAGCAGGCTGGGTAGATTTAGATGTTTGACTTGCACAATATTGAAGGTGGGGGGGGGGGGTGTTCTAGAAGGTTTAGAGCCCACCCCAATGAACATCATAGATCTCCTGAAGGCCACAAAATCAAAATGGTAGAAGGGTCCTAAAGAGAATTAAAAAAAAAGCCCATTACTGTGTTTTGCAAAAAAATATCAGAGCAGCCAGCAGATGACACTTGACAAGTGAGGGTGGGGCTATATGGCTGAGTGACAGCAGCCTGGGCTGGGCTAGTTTCTTGAGTGGGCGGGGCTAAACATTTTAGTGGCATAACTGTTGAGTGGGTCTGGAAGCTCGAGTGGCAGTAGGCTGTTCAATGCTGATTGGAGCTAGACACTTGAGTGACAGCAGTCTGGGTGGAGCCAGATACTTGAGTGGCAGCAGGCTGAGCAGTTCTATTATCTGCTATGTAATTAGTCATTTATAGTGTGTGCATTTCCCTGAATGTCCCTGTATGGGGTGAAGAGCGCTTTACAAAACTAAAGTTACCTGAATTGAAAAAAATCGCATGGCGCCAGGTGAGGCAGGAACAAACGCTTGATTGGCAGTAGGCTGGGCGGGGCTAGACACTTGAGTGACAGCAGGCTGAGCAGGGTAAGTTTCTTGAGTGGGCGGAGCTAAACATTTGAGTGGAATAACTGTTGAGTGGGTCTGGAAGCTCAAGTGGCAGTAGGCTGTTCAATACTGATTGGAGCTAGACACTTGAGTGACAGCAGTCTGGGTGGAGCCAGATACTTGAGTGGCAGCAGGCTGAGCAGTTCTATTATCTGCTATGTAATTAGTCATTTATAGTGTGTGCATTTCCCTGAATGTCCCTGTATGGGGCGAAGAGCGCTTTACAAAACTAAAGTTACCTGAATTGAAAAAAATTGCATGGTGGCAGGTGAGGCAGGAACAGATGCTTGATTGGCAGCAGGCTGGGCGGGGCTAGACACCTGAAAGTGCATCCTTTAAATTGGGAAGATTCAAGAAAGGGCTGAGGGACTTATTTAGGAAATGAATCACTAGAACACCATATGGGTGATGATGAAGAGTGTGACGTTGACTGCTGCCAGTGTTAATGCAAGCTGTGTGTCAATCCCAATACTTTGTTGTTTCCTGCAGTCCATAAGTGCGGGCAAGTGGGCTCATCTATCTTGTCAGGCTGTTTGAGTGTATCGTTGTTCAGTAACCAAGCCTGTTATTGGAATGAGCCAGTGGTGGAGCTACAGAGAGGACTTCAAATCCCAGCAGTCAGCAGGGTGGGTAGGCCATGTTCAGAATTGAGCTGCTGGTCAGAAGTTCAAGGCAGTGTGGCTCTGGGCTCACAGAATGCATGGTCATGTTTAGTGGGTCTTGTCTACCTAAGATAAGCTTATCCTCCATTGCTGGTTTATTGGATATTCCATAATGCCAGAGTAAGAGTTCAGGGTTGATAAGTAACGAGACACCATGCCGCATGTAATAATACTCAAATGTGATGCTGGTCAAACAGCTCACTCTCTCATTCTCAGTGGGCTCCCTGCTCTCCACACAAAGCCGTGACTGAGTACTGTTTGGTACGGTAGCGGAGTCCCTCGATGTCCCCTCTGTGTTTTTTCCCCCTTAAAGAGTCTGAGTTTTGGTCCCGGATTGAATTTCCAATCTCCTCTGTCTGTAATAAATGGAATATCCCAGTGGCAGACCACCAGCTCTCTCTAAGCCCGAGCTTCATTTCGCACTCCGCTGCTCCGCTTGCTCCTTGCTGTCCACCGATGGCTGCCTTTTTGGATGAGCGCTTGATTTTAAAATGACATTTGGCTCATGTGTGTGTGTGTTTTTATTTTTATCCCTTCTGTGTTATCTCCAGAAGTAATGAGTACCCTTGTTGCCCTGCGTCCTCCACCCAGACGGCTTTTGCCATCTCATGACTGACAATCGAGCATCCGTGTTTCCGTTTTTCAGCGCCCCCGCTGACCCCTGACCAACCCCACGGCTTCGGTGGGATTGGCTGAGCCCCGCAGATCCGCTAACTCGACACTTTCACGGTCGCGTCTGTGCTCTTGTCTGGCAGTGGTCACCCACCTCAGACTGGAGAAATGACAAGCGTCTATCGGAGTGGGACCAGCTAAGGGCGTCATTAGAAACAGCTGTTGGCTGAAGCCGTGAGGCTGGTGGCAGGGCCGCCGCTGCAGCTGCTCAGTGGCGTGTCACTTCAAGCCAGTCTGATCGTCGCATGCAAAACTGAAAATCGGGATTTACTTCAAAATAAATAAATAAAAAAAAAAACAGGGCACCAGGCACTAGGCCAGACCCCAACAACAAAATTTAGCCTGGCCCCAAAATGGAGGAAGCAGGCTTACGGCCTGCACGGGCCCGGCAGACTTTTAACACTCGAATTACCAAAGCCTATGAATAAAAACTCGGTAATCCGGACCACCTTAAATCCCTTGGCCCCTCTCCGTCAGCGTCTTTTGTCTTGTAAATGTGTCGATAGACAGCAGGCGGCCTGCTAGCCCACCAACCAATTATCTTGGAGTGAAGTGCTAGAGTTTTTAGGGAGCAAATCGTTATTCGGAACAGCATACATTTCATGGGTGTGTTGTGTGTCTACAATGTAAGCCAGCGTTTTTCAACCTTTAAGTATTTGCGACCCGACTTTTCATAACTGTTTTAATCGCACCCCCCCCTAACATTTTTTTTTGAAACCCTAATAAAATGTATTCCTATATTTTTTGCTGCCGATACACCGCTGCTAGTTTAAAAATTTCCCTTACGAATAACGAAATTACGCCACATACGGCAACACTGCCCGCCTCTTCTTATTTCTCGCGCTTTCACGGAAAGTTTCAATCTTTGCCGAATTTACTAGAGATGCACCCGCTAGCATAAATGTGAACTTCGTCTCGCCGAGGCCATGTTTCAGTCTGGTTGTTTGACTTAAGTACTCGATGGTGTTCGTAGCAACTCGAATATACGAACATTTTTAAGATCGCCACCATGGAAACATTTTTAATTGGGCGCAAACGAGCAATCGGATAATTGTGAAGCACCAACAAGCGCGGAGAAGAGCGTCGTTCCAAAGGTTAAATCAAGAAAATATTCTGAAGAGTATTTAAAAATTTGGATTCATGAGAAGCGAAGTAGCCGGCGAGGGGAGGCCCCTTTGTGTTATCTGTTCAACAGATGTATTTTGCATATTTTCAATTCTTGTTTTCGCGCCCCTCTTTTTTTGTTACTTCGGCGCACCCCACAGGTTGAGAACCGCCGATGTGAACACATCGTTGAAACAGAAACGTTTTTATTCCCTTTGTGGATGCTGAAAGTCGAAGGACAACAGAAAGCGGACACCAATTAAAAGTAAAAAGCAATTTCTTTATTCGTGGTGAGAAGAGGGAGGCTGCAGCCCCTGTCATGTTCCAGTGTGCCACAGAGCGTCAGCCTGCCAGCAGGAAAGAGAGACTTCCTTTAAATACTCAAGTTCGCTGACAAGAATAAAATAAACAGAGCAGGTCATCCATCCAGTATCCAACCCGCTATATCCTAACTACAGGGTCACAGGGGTCTGCTGGAGCCAATGCCAGCCAGCACAAGGCGCAAGGCAGGAAACAAACAAACCCCAGGCAGGGCGCCAGCCCACCACAGGGCACACATACACACACAGGATCACCAAGGCACCTAACCAGCATGTCTTTGGACTGTGGGAGGAAACCCACGCAGACACAGGGAGAACATGCAAACTCCACACAAGGAGGACTCGGGAGGTGAACCCAGACAGGTCTCCTAACTGCAAGGCAGCAGCGCTACCCACTGCGCCACCATGCCATGCTAAGAAAGACTCCTATTAAATAAAATGCATGATTATTATCCATCCATCCATCCATTTTCCAACCCACTGAATCTGAACACAGGGTCATGGGGGTCTGCTGGAGCCAATCCCAGCCAACACAGGGTGCAAGGCAGGAACCAATCCCGGGCAGGGTGCCAACCCACCGAAGGAAACACACCCACAAACAAGCACACACCAGGGACAATTTAGGATCACCAATGCACCTAACCTGCATGTCTTTGGACTGTGGGAGGAAACCCACGCAGTTATGGGGAGAACATGCAAACTCCACGCAGGGTGGACCCGGGTCTCCTAACTGCAAGGCAGCAGCACTACCCACTGCGCCACGGTGCCGCCCACAATAAGAATAATGCAAGCTGAAAATATAGTTAACAAAAACAAAGTGTCTGTCATTTCCTAACCCGCTATATCCTAAAACAGGGTCACAGGGGTCTGCTGGAGCCAATCCCAGCCAGCACAAGGCAAGAACAAACCCCGGGCAGGGTGCCAGCCTATCACAGGGCACGCACACACACACCAAGCACACACTAGGAACAATTTAGGATCATCAATGCACCTGACCTGCATGTCTTTGGACTGTGGGAGGAAACCCACGCAGACACGGGGAGAACATGCAAACTCCACGCAGGGAGGACCCAGGAAGCGAACCCAGGCCTCCTTACTGCGGGCAGCAGCACTACCACTGTGCCACCCATAAAGAAATGTATTATATCCATCCATCCATCCATTATCCAACCTGCTATATCCTAACTACAGGGTCACGGGGGTCTGCTAGAGCCAATCCCAGCCAACACAGGGCGCAAGGCAGGAAACAAACCCCGGGCAAGGCGCCAGCCCACCGCAGGGCACACACACCAAGCACACACACACACCAGGGACAATTTAAGATCGCCAATGCACCTAACCTGCATGTCTTTGAAATGCGGGAGGAAACCCACGCAGACACGGGGAGAACATGCAAACTCCACGCAACCCAGGTCTCCTAACTGCAAGCCAGCAGCGCTACCCACTGCGCCACTGTGCCGCCTCTATCTATCTATACCAAATTATTTCTATCTATCTATCTATCTATCTATCTATCTATCTATCTATCTATCTATCTATCTATCTATCTATCTATCTATCTATCTATCTATCTATCTATCTATCTATTTAATCCTGCCTACTTTACCAAATTCTATCTATCTATCTATCTATCTATCTATCTATCTATCTATCTATCTATCTATCTATCTATCTATCTATCTATCTATCTATCTATCTATCTATCTATCTAATCCTGCCTACTTTACCAAATTCTATCTATCTATCTATCTATCTATCTATCTATCTATCTATCTATCTATCTATCTATCTATCTATCTATCTATCTATCTATCTATCTATTATTCAACCCTCTATATTCTAACTACATGGTCACAGGGGTCTGCTGGAGCCAATCCCAGCCAACACAGGGTGTAAGGCAGGAAGCAAACCCCGGGCAGGGCGCCAGCCTACCACAGGGCACACACATACCCACACACAGGGAGATCATGCAAACTCCATGCAGGGAGGACCTGGGAAGTCAACCCAGCGCTACCCACTGTGCCACCCCATAGCAGTTCCTCTTGAGGTTATTACATGAATTGCTGTAGCCTCTGTCCACGTCCTGAATTTGTATGTACAGAAAAACACCGTGATAATTACAGATAAAGAGTGGTCAGCATTTTCACAGTTTTAGGGAATACACTTCAGCTAACTTACACGTACATAAGACCAGATATAGCAAGTTTTGTCCTAATGGTTATAAGGTGTATGCAACTCAACGGTTTTATGCTCACTTCCTTATACTTTTTTTGCACACACATTGCTCATAAAATATCAAGGGTTACACCAGCGTTTCTCAACCTTTAAGTATTTGTGACCCGAGTTTTCACAACAGTTTTAATCGCCCCCCCCCCCCCCCCCGCTAAAGTTTTTTCTGAAACCCTAATAAAATTTATTCCTATATTTTTTGCTGCCGATACACCGCTACAAATTTAAAATTTTCCTTACGAATAGTGAAATTACACCACCTGTGGCAACATTCGCACCCCCCCTTTTTTGTATTTTGGGTGCGCCCCACAGTTTGAGAACCGCTGGGTTCCATAAAGGTTAGTTCATTACATTACATTGGTTATAAAGAAATTATATTCTTATAGCTTTACTATCTGCATTAGATTACATTTGTTCAGTTGGCTTTAGCACATTCTTATTTAATACATACTGTAAGTGTCAGGTTCTTATAGTTCAATTAGCATCATGCTTTTATTATTTGGAAAGACTGACGCACCTTAATTCTAAATATTCTTTCTCACCTTCCAGGTCAGAGAATTTTCAGTTTAATTGTCTCAAAACACCACTCACATCCACAGTTATTCCCAGTTTCAAATAAAATGTAACTGCATCAAATCTGGGGGGGTGGTGGTGGGGGGGGGGGGTGTAGGTAGTATGTATCGTGATCGTGACTGAGAGAATAAAAGTGAAAAACAAAAGCGCTAACTTTTACAAGTGCTATAAATTTACAGCGGCTGTTACAGATGCAGGCGGCATGGTGGCGCAGTGGGTAGCGCTGCTGCCTCGCAGTTAGGAGACCCGGGTTGGCTTCCCAGGTCCTTCCTGTGTGGAGTCTGTATGTTCTCCCCATGCCTGCATGGGCTTCCTCCCACAGTCTAAAGACATGCAGGTTAAGTGCATTGGTGATTCTAACTTGTTCCTAGTGTGTGCTTGGTGTGTGTGCCCTGCGGTGAGCTGGTGCCCTGCCCGGGATTTGCTTTCTGCCTTGTGCCCTGTGTTGGCTGGGATTGGCTCCAGCAGACCCCCGTGACCCTGTAGTTAGGATATAGAAGGTTGAATAATAGATAGATAGATAGATAGATAGATAGATAGATAGATAGATAGATAGATAGATAGATAGATAGATAGATAGATAGATAGATAGATAGATAGATAGATAGATAGATAGATAGATAGATATAATTTGGTATAGATAGATAGAGGCAGCACGGTGGCACAGTGGGTAGTGCTGGGGTCACTTCCCAGGTCCTCCCTGCATGGAGTTTGCATGTTCTCCCTGTGTGTGCTTGGTGTGTGTGTGCCCTGCGGTGGGCTGGCACCCTGCCTGGGGTTAGCTTCCTGCCTTGTGCCCTATGTTGGCTGGGATTGGCTCCAGCAGACCCCCGTGACCCTGTAGTTAGGATATAGCGGGTTGGATAATGGATGGATGTTACAGGTGCAAAGCAAATGTATGTGTTTATTGTATAATATTAACAATAAGAGCAGCTCACTTCTCAAAACGGTAAACTTGCGAGACACCCAGGATCAAAACGGCGACCTCTTGATTATAAGTCAGCAGTTCTTACCGCTGCACCACAGGAGCTGTCGGATTGTCCTTGACACCTTTTGTGAAAGCGTTTATTTGATATTTGCCTTCAGCCGTCACACATTTTACAGTTTTGTCAATTATTATTAAAATTAGTTTTTTCATAGGCTTTGGTAATCCATCCATCCATCCATTGTCCAACCCGCTATATCCTAACTACAGGGTCACGGGGGTCTGCTGGAGCCAACCCAGCCAACACAGAGCGCAAGGCAGGAAACAAGCCCCGGCAGGGTGCCAGCCCACCATAGGGCACACACACCCACACAATTTAGAATCACCAATGCACCTGACCTGCATGTCTTTGGACTGTGGGAGGAAACCCACACAGACACAGGGAGAACATGCAAACTCCATACAGGGAGGACCCGAGAAGTGAACCCAGGTGTCCTTACTGCAAGGCAGCAGCACTACCACTGCACCACCGTGCCACCCAAGAGACAGTCAGTAAATTCTAAAAGTAGCCACTGTGTGGCACTGTAGTGGGTACAGACCATTTCATGATGGCTACTGAGTTACCTGCCATTTGTGTGAAAGGCGCTATATAGGTAGAAATAATTTCATCCATCTATCCATCCATTGTCCAACCCGCTATATCCTAACTACAGGGTCACGGGGGGTTTGCTGGAGCCAATCCCAGCCAACACAGGGTGCAAGGCAGGAAACAAACCCCAGGCAGGGTGCCAGCCCACCGCAGGGCACACACACGGGACAATTTCGGATCGCCAATGCACCTAACCTGCATGTCTATGGACTGTGGGAGGAAACCCACGCAGACACGGGGAGAACATGCAAACTCCACGTAGAGAGGACCCAGGAAGCGAACCTCAGGTCTCCTAACTGTTAGGCAGCAATGCTACCCACTGCGCCACTGTGCCGCCCCAGCCTCAGTAATTTGAGTGTTAAATTGAAAAGGTCAGAAATATTTTAAACTTTTGATTGCTGGCTCATGCAAATCTGAAAATAAAGCATTACTTCAAACCGTAAGCCTCAAGGCTCCAGAAACAACATTTTATTCAGAAAAAGACAAAAAGGGAGAGGGGAGCCCTAATAACCCCTGGCCTTATTGGGATTATTTTGCTTTTAGAGAGTAGAGATGTTTTATTGGGGCTGACGAGGTGGCCAGAATGTAGTAAAAAAACAATGGGGGGTGCTCTCCCCTCGATGTTCTCGTAAATTCAGATATGGGGATGGATATTTGAGGAGTAAACCACAAGACAAGGATTATATTTTTTTATTATGTACATTAACGAACCATCAACAAAAAATCAAATCAAATTGATAATATATTGAACAATTATTATAAAAGTAAAGTTGAATAAACCGGACTCTGCAGCTGCCTGAATACAGTTAGTGGAAATAACCCAAAACTTGATAGAATCTACATCCATCCATCCATTATCCAACCCACTATATCCTAACTACAGGGTCACAGGGGTCTGCTGGAGCCAATCCCAGCCAACACAGGGCACAAGGCAGGAAACAAACAAACCCCAGGCAGGGCACCAGCCCACCACAGGGCACACACACACACCACACACACACACTAGGGACAATTTAGCATCGCCAATACAGCTAACCTGCATGTCTTTGGACTGTGGGAGGAAACCCACGCAGGGCGAACCCGGGAAGCGAACCTCAGGTGTCCTTACTGCAAGGCAGCAGCGCTACCACTGTACCACCGTGCCACCCACTAGAAATCTACATTTTGTACCTAATACTCGTATGCAAAATTTGGGTGACCTAAGTGAAAGCGCACTCAAGTTACCGTGTTTATACACACACACACACACACACAGACACACAAACATAATTCCAAAAATGGTATTTTCAGACTCAGAGAGGTCTCAAACGTCGAGATTCATCAAAATCTCGAAATGAAATTTTTGGGCGATTACAAAACTTTCCCTATACTTTGTATACAAGAAAGTATAAAAATATAGGATACAACACTAAACACTATGTTCACAAACTTCAAACTATTCAATAGCAAGTTCATAACCAAAAGTTCACGAAAAAGAATCTTTTCTTTGCACAAGGTATGTAAGCGTTTATCTGTGAACCAGGATAACACAGGACAGCATCAGATGGCCTTGTAACTCAGCAGAAAAAGTTTGTTTTTGGGTGCCAACCTCTGTAACCCCAATTACCAATCAAAATGTTTCCCCAACGACAGAATCACAACCTAGCAAGACTTGTGCCAAACAAAATGGCGGCATAAATGGTTCAAAGTAAAATTACAAAATCTAAACACAAATACTTAATTCTAACAAGAAAATGTGATTCTTTGACTTCAAAAAACCTTGGAAAATGAGTGTGTGATGGTAGGCATTGGTGACAGATTGAAAACTTAATGTGAAAAATATTTCAGGTTTTAAAGTGGTCTGTAGTATTGCACAAAGTCAAATGGAGACACTGATGCAGTTTAAATTCCTGCATTCATGTGGTGCGGAAATCAGCTTGGTGTCTCAGGATTGACAGGCGACTGAGTACTTGACTGGCGCGTTGCTCTTCTGGTTGTCCTCACTCGTTGTACGGACCCCGTGTTGAGTCTGATTTATGAATCGTTACCCTCATGCAGGTACCCTTTACTGTATGTAAGGCCAATAAGCTGGGACATTCAGAGGAAACGTTTAACACAACATTATAGATTTTATTGGTGCTAAAGTTAAAATCTTCTTTTTTTTGCTTATTTTCTTTTTAACTCGTTATATGTAGTGAGAAAAATGCTATATAAATGTAAACAATTATTATTATTATTGTTATACGTATACTGTACATGGTGTTTATTGTGGTGGGATTTTAGTTGTAATGTGGGAAAGTTTTAACTACTACTTTTGTAAGACAAAAATTAAAACTTCATAATTTCATAATGCCGCCAATCAGTGATGTAGAACTTTCTAGGACCGCATTGTTTGTATACGGTGCTTTGTAAAATTGCTTCCGTTTATGCATAAGAAGGATCCTGTTAAGCCAGTTAATAAAGCAGTGGGCCGGTTTTAAAGATTTACTGTCTAATATTGTGACATCTGTTAGCAAAACAAAGCAATTCATTAAAGAAAAGAAGGGTAGTATGTGTGCAATGTGTAAAATAATACATTTATATGTAGGGCAGGATATATTATTGTTGACTGAGCAGAATTCACAAGTCCAAATGAAACCAGCCGGATGGGGACCGAGTGCAGCGGGTGACACCTCAGCACCCCACTGGAACAGTGACTGTGGCTGGAGTGCCAATGGATACTAGGCCTTGTGGTGCAGGCTTTGTATCATGTGACCCTGCTCAGGATCAACTAAGTATGGAAAATGGACGGAAAAATGGGTGTGTGGATAATATATATATATATATAGTTAAATAAGCTCAGGACCAAGGTGGTCAAAGTCTATCCCAAAAGCAATGGGTACAAGGCAGGAGCCATCCCTGAACAAGGTGCCAATTCATCATAATATAATATCCATCCATTTTCCAACCCGCTGAATCCAAACACAGGGTCACGGGGGTCTGCTGGAGCCAATCCTAGCCAACACAAGGCAGGAACCAATCCCGGGCAGGGTGCCAACCCACCGCAGGACACACACAAACACACCCACACACCAAGCACACACTAGGGCCAATTTAGAATCACCAATCCACCTAACCTGCATGTCTTTGGATTGTGGGAGGAAACCGGAGCGCCCGGAGGAAACCCACGCAGACACGGGGAGAACATGCAAACTCCACGCAGGGAGGACCCGGGAAGAGAACCCAGGTCCCCAGGTCTCCCAACTGCGAGGCAGCAGCGCTACCCACTGCGCCACCATGCCGCCCTCATAATATAATATAATATAATATAATATAATATAATATAATATAATATAATATAATATAATATAATATAATATAATATAATATAATATAATATGCTGCTGTTAAACAAACATATTATCAAGGAGGCCAGTTCATATCTCAATAGCAATGAGCTCAAGGCAGGAGCTAACCCAGGACGAGGCAGCAATCCACCATAATGATGACTTTATTATAATATAATATCATGTCCTGTCATTTACCAACCCATCAAATGCAGATCAGGGTCACATGGGAGATGGTTGGGAGGAGCCTATCTATCCCAGCTAGCCAAGGGCACAAAGCATGAACAAATCCTGCAACATGATGCCAGTCCATCACAGTGCAAACACACAGCAAACACACACTTACTGTTCATCACACACTCACTCAGGCCAGTTCAGCTCCGTCAAACCTGCATGTCTCTGGACTGTGAGAGGAAACCGGAGCACCCGGAGGAAATCCACATGGACACAGGGAGAACATGCAAACTCCACACAGGGAGGATCTGGTGTATGAACCTTAGTCTCCATATAGTGACAGAGCAGTGCTATCACTGTGTCACAATACACAATATAATATAATATAATATAATATAATATAATATAATATAATATAATATAATATAATATAATATAATATAATATAATATAATATAATATAATATAATATAATATGCCATTCTCAAGACAATTCAGGGTTTCAGGGGCCAGAGCCTCTCCTAGTAGGACTGGAAACAATACAGAACACATCTCTTGATAAGGTGCCAGGCCATCATAGGACTAAGTATAATATAATATAATATAATATAATATAATATAATATAATATAATATAATATAATATAATATAATATAATCATTTGGCAGTCCTGAGGAGCCTATGCCAGTAGCACTGGGCACAGCCATTTCCAGACGATTATGGAGGCTCATTCCTTTCTTTGCATGGCAGCTCCCCAAATTCAGACAAATCGTTTTTCCGTGGCACTTTTTAAAGGTTGAACTCCACACATTTGGCTCCCTCCATTTTCCGTTTCAGCTTCAGGCTGCCTTCTTCTTCTTCTTCGTCATCGTCGTCATCTTCTCCTCCTACCCTCCCTGCCGCTCCTCTCTGTAGCTGCCAGCCTGCCTGCCCACATTTTCCAGGTCCGTCTGCGAGGGGAGTGCTGGACCAGTTCTGTCACAACAATTAGCTCTCATTTACTTGATGAGTCGTAGATAGAAATTGATTTTGCGCGCCGATCTCTCCTCATTAGCAGTGCGTCAAGGCTGGAGTGGCTCCAGTGAGTGGGTGGGCTCGTGGTCGAGCGTTTTCACCGAAGCCAATGGGGACCGTCTCGCCTTTGCTGGTGCAATTAAAGAAAGCAGGAGCGTGAGGGGCACAGCCATATGTTAGTGGGTGTGAGGGGGGCAGCCGTGGTTTGCCATCCCCTATGACAGCTGTGTGGTTTACGGATCTTTGTGAGTCTCAGGCTCAATGATAAAGAGACTCACTACTCTTTTAAAATTATAAAAAAAACTGACATCCAGCAAAGATGTCTGATTAATTGAATATGCATATTATTAAAGGAGACTGGCATACGGTGAGCTAAAGCTGTGCAGAAGCGTGTGCCACGTCAGTCGTGGGCTTCACATTCACAGGTGTCAGCAGTGGGATTAAGCCGGTCCTGTTTGGGCACAAGCATAGGGCCCGGTGTGCAGTGCAGAAAATAAGGACACAGCAGCACCTCCAGTTGGTGTCTGTGCCAACATCATGGCAAAGGGGGTCTGGTTCAATCTGAAATGATGCACAAGGAACACAAAGGCGTGTGCTGAGGGCCACAATGGACTGTGTTGGACAAAGTCACCCTCCAGTCCCTAATGGAGACAGACAAGCACCAGAGGAGCCGTGCCAATGATAGACTGGTCACGTGTTTACTGGTCAGTGAAAGGACCACTTAGGGTCCGGCTTTGCGATTCGTCGTCCTACAGTTTAACCAACTCACCCCGGGGGTCACCATGGACTGTGACATGGACAGGCAGTCAGGAGGTCAACATAAGTTGGGGGGTCAGTCAATCAAAAGAACAACTGACAGCCACCAGGGGTGGGGACGGAGAGGGGGGCAACACGATGCATTGGATTAATGGAGCCCACCCGCCCAGGACTTAATGACTCAAGGGAGTAAGAAGGAAATTGGATGGGCTAATGAACTGCACCTTAAACTTTACTACAGTCCCCCTACTGACTGTGTGACCCCAAAAGGCCCCCTGCCTGTGTTCTGAAGTCAGGAGAATCAAAATCTAAAAAGGGCTTCAAAAAAGGAAAACTCTAAAAGGCCTCCAAAAAACATGGAGTTGCCCCACCCTGAACTTCTTAAGTGGTCTGCGACCTAAAAAAGGCCAAACTTAAAAGGTCAAGAGAAGAGGAGGGGAACCCTGGAAACCCCTGGCACAAAAAACATAACAGATTTTGTTACAATAATAATAATAATAATAATAATAAATTTAAAAGTTATTCAAAAAGAATTAAAACAAGCAGTGAATTTTAATATAAAAAACATCATATCCACAATCCAAACACAACAGGGAGACTCCACAAACCAAACAATGAGAACTTGCAACACCCAAAGAAGAGCAAAAGAGATTCAAGAATGGGAGCCAAAAAGCACAAACTCACACCTTTGCTGAAAAAAGAGCCCCCCTCCTCATTTTCAATATTATTATTTTAGATAGCGTTGTGACAAAATAAATGCCCCCTTTGCGATTTTTTATTATTGCTTTTGCATTAAAAAAATTGCCCCTGTGGTGATTACTTTGCCGTGAAAAAGTATTTCTCCATTCTAATATTTATTATTACCGCATGCAATGCTGTGAACAATTATTTGCCCCTTTCTGACCTGTATTATTCCCTTGCCATAGACAAGTATCTGCCCACATCCAGATTTTCATTATTACTAGAGAGAGCGCCACCTCCTGATTTCTGTTATTACTTTGACATGAAAATGTTTTGGCGTACTGCCTGGGCCCTTGCATGGCCGCTATGCTGGATAGACCTGGGAAGGGACCATTACCTCCCCCAGAGCGCTAGGTGGCAGCCCCCCCTGGTTTGCAGCAGTGTCTCGGGCTTCATGGGAGCTGGAGTTGGGGTGCAGCCCTTTTGGATTCCATAGGTGCTGCAGCTGCTGCTGAGCCCTTGATTGCAGCTCTTCTGCCACACCTGGAAGTAGACCAAAGAGCACCTGGAGCACTTCTGGGTGTGTTATAAAAAGAGCCAGCAGACACTTCTCCAGGAGCCAGAGTCGGGTGTGGAGAAGACAAAGCTTGCCAGGAGGAGTGGAGGCAACAGAGAATGAAAGAAAAGAAAGTGTCTGGTTTAGTGTTGGACTTGTGCTGTAACTGTGCTATACACGTGGGAAATGAGGGAAAGCGTTTCCCATGGGAAAAAAAACAATAAAAAGTACAAACATGTGCCCTGAGCTTGTGTCCCATGTCTGTCTGTATTGGGTTTAAGTGGCGGTGCACCCCCTGGTGGTATACAAAGTATTGGCCCCCGTATCCCAGATTTTATAATTGCTATAGATAGGAGTATATATACATATATATGTGTGTAGTGGGGCGGCACGGTGGCGCAGTGGGTAGCGCTGCTGCCTTGCAGTTGGGAGACCTGGGGACCCGGGTTCGCTTCCCGGGTCCTCCCTGCGTGGAGTTTGCATGTTCTCCTCGTGTCTGCGTGGGTTTCCTCCGGGCGCTCCGGTTTCCTCCCACAGTCCAAAGACATGCCGGTTAGGTGGATTGGAGATTCTAAATTGGCCCTAGTGTGTGCTTGGTGTGTGGGTGTGTTTGTGTGTGTCCTGCGGTGGGTTGGCACCCTGCCCAGGATTGGTTCCTGCCTTGTGCCCTGTGTTGGCTGGGATTGGCTCCAGCAGACCCCCGTGACCCTGTAGTTAGGATTCAGTGGGTTGGAAAATGGATGGATGGATGGATGTGTGTAGTGCCAAACAACTTATTCATAGTAATAACGGAAAATAGGAGAACATTGGAAAATGTCATATTTGGAACTATGGAAAGCAGTCAACATGAAAAAGTCAGAAAATGGTCAAAGACAAATAAAGTTAGTATTGCTAGAAAAATATTGTCATCAAGCTGGAAAGGCACTATATAATAGATAGATAGATAGATAGATAGATAGATAGATAGATAGATAGATAGATAGATAGATAGATGAAAGACACTATATAATAATAAGATAGATGTGAAAGGCACTATAGATAGATAGATGAAAGACACTATATAATAATAATAATAATAATAATAATAATAGATAGATAGATAGATAGATAGATAGATAGATAGATAGATAGATAGATAGATAGATAGATAGATAGATGTGAAAGGCACTATATATATTCTGTATATATACACAAATGCCAGGAGCTAATTAAACAGCCAGCTATGTAAAGCACTCTATGATCGATTAAAAGTCAATATTAAGAAGGGACATATAATAAAATAGATAAATGGAGAAGGGACCCTATACAAAGATACAAGGTGCTTTAAAATAAATATTTAATAAATAAATAAAGGGGTGGCACAGTGGCATAGTGGGTAGCGCTGCTGCCTTGCAGTAAGGAGACCCGGGTTTGCTTCCCGGGTCCTCCCTGCGTGGAGTTTGCATGTTCTCCCCGTGTCTGCGTGGGTTTCCTCCGGGTGCTCCGGTTTCCTCCCACAGTCCAAAGACTTGCAGGTTAGGCGTATTGGTGATCCTAAATTGTCCCTACTGTGTGCTTGGTGTGTGCTTGGTGTGAGTTTGTGCTCTGTGGTGGACTGGAGCCCTGCCTAGGATTTATTCCTGTGTTGGCTGGGATTGGCTCCAGCAGACCCCCGTAACCCTGTGTTAGGATACAGCGGGTTGGACACTGACTGACTGACTGTTATTTTATATATGTATGTATGTATATACAGCATATGTCTACCAGGTATACAGTATATATACAGTAAATATCACATACTAGCTGCCCCCCAAATAATCAGACTGCGATTCACACCTATGGATGTAACACTCCGATCTTCACAGTGCCAAACAATGGCACAACATCAGAGGTGTCACCTCAGGTGTGGACGTCTGAGGCTCAGTCCCCATAAGGTGGAAGCAAAGGTGTATACAGCTGATGAGCCCCAATTGGGCCGAAACACATGAGGTGTGCTGTTTGTATTATTTGACAGATACTCTCTCTCTCTCTCTTTATGTAAACCCCACCTTACTAGGGGATGTAGGGGGGGGCACCCTCCAAACCCCACTTTACTAACCCCCCCACCTACCTCACCCCCCCTTCCTCATTTGCTGTATATTGCCTTGGATTCCCGTCTGTCTAATCATTTACCACGAACGATGACACCTGGTAGGTGTTGAAAGCTCAGGAATACAAAGACTATTTTCAGAGATGTGATTCATTTTCTCCACTTTGTGGACTTCTTGTTCTAAATGTGCAAACCTTCTCACAGACCTGTGCTTATATTTATATTTCTAGTCACACACGTGCGCCTGGGGAGCAACCGAAAGGCTTGTGTGATTGTAGTTTACCACCAAGACATGAGGGGGCACTGTGTGTAATGACGTTCTCTCTTCTCCTGCCCCTCCTGCAGAAAGGAAGATTGGCACTCGACTGGCCGTGATGCCACTTCCGGGGTCAGACCACTTGGACCCGCCTCCTCCTCCTCCCCCCAGAATCCAAGTTCAGAGGACAAAACGCCATCTTGGCCAGACTGATTGACTGATTTACACGACGTCTCCACTTAGCGCCGTACCACCCGTTTTATTTTACCCCTTTTGCACACTTTCATCCTGCGCTTTGGTTTCTTTACAATATGTATCCTCAATATATATCGTATGGCCGCTGACCATTAGAGGAGTCGGTTGATGTACGCCAACACCAGTTATGAAACCTGACCTACTAAGAATGGCCCCAAAGCCATTCCTATTTGGTGCCAGTTAACAAAAATGTTGCATAAGGGGGTACACGCAGCCCAAGAGACCCTAACTTCATATTAATATTGGCCAGTAGAAATGATTATGATTGTTGTTATTTATTTACCCTTTAACCTTTAAATTGGAACATATAGCGGACAAATGGATGGATAGGTGGGCCCTCTTATGAGGGTGTGGGGCTTTACATTTCTTGAATGACCTGATGAGGACACAACACTAATTGTTTTTTGTCAAGAAGCCTCACCTGCACGTTTATTTTCCCAGACGTTTGAGGGCAGATCACGTTTGCCCCGTCTGTTCCTAGTAACTTCTACAGGTGCAAAGGGGAGTCCATCCTCCACTGTGAGATCCATCTTGGAGTGTATCCCATGCCAAGCCCAGGACCACCCACTGCAGAGCACTACAGAGAGTGCTGAATGTGGCATCAAATGTGGTCAGCATTCTATTCAGGAGCCTTAAAATGGCAGAACAGGATCATTCAAGAGCCCTGCCCCTTCTGTCACTCCTCTTCATTAGCACTTGCGCCAGTAGATTCACCAGGCGGTTTCTACTCACAGGAACAGGCAAACAGGATGCTAAGTATCATAATAGAAGAACTATTTGATTATTGTGAATATGCATTTTATACAAGTGTATATGTTCTGTATATGTTGCATGATTTTTTGTTCATTCATTTCTCAATTGTACTTTTGTCAACTGTTTGCTTGTTCTCCCTTTGTGGGTGTCCCCCCCACAGTCCAAAGACTTGCAGGTCTGGTGGATTGTCCATCCTAAATTGGCTCTAATGTGTGGTTGGTGTGTGTGCCCTGTGATGGACTGGCACCCAATTCAGGGTTTGTTCCTGTCTCGTGCCTTATGCTAGCCGGGGGTGGGCTCCAGTAGAAATGTCTGATTGCTAACTTCTGTCAACTGTTCTGGAAATGCCAACTCCATGTGTTTTGTTGTGGTGGTGGGCACTAAGATGACCCTGTTTTCCTTGTCAGGGGGTCTTTATTATGTATATCTGAATGTATGCTGATTCCGACAAGCCTGGTCATGGTCGGGGGGGGGGGGGTGGGTGTCTGGGGATGCAGTTCAATACGCCCATCTCCCCCCCCCCCTTTCTTTTACATTCATAGCCTCAAGCAATTCGATCGATCATAACGGAGAGTACCGGAACAGGTGGGAGAGAAAATTACATTTTATATTCATACAGAGATTAACTTCCAAATTCCAGTTATGTCTGAAATATACGCTCCGTGAAATG
The DNA here is from genome assembly GCF_900747795.2 of Erpetoichthys calabaricus. Taxonomy (NCBI): domain Eukaryota; kingdom Metazoa; phylum Chordata; class Cladistia; order Polypteriformes; family Polypteridae; genus Erpetoichthys; species Erpetoichthys calabaricus. The sequence goes on from NC_041397.2 coordinate 311,221,487, forward strand.
GATGTTGGCAAACCTGATGAAGAAGCAAATCAGTGGGTGCCCTCAGGTTGGCAGGTGGCGCTCTGTCTCAGTGGGTTGAGTTGGGCTGCGGTCCGATGAGCTCCAGTGGCCGGGCTTCAAAGTTGTGTTTCCTGACTGTTTTGTGCCTTTAATTTATTTATATTAATGTTGCTTTTGTGTTTTGTGTAGATTATTCTATGTGTTTATTTGTAATTAATTAATTATAATGCATTTTTTTAAATAGCGCCTTTCCCATGGTCAGGGCACTTGTAAAGCACCTTAATTATGTCACATGTGTTTTGAGGGTGGGACCACCTGCCAATCACCGCTAAGAATTGCCACCCCCCCCTTCTATATTGGAGGGTCTTCCTCAGGTCCTAGTGGCTTATTCCGAGTGATTTGCTTTGTGATTTCCTGGATATATTTTGAACCCGTGCTCTGTTTTGGACTTCCGTATTGCTGCGGTTTGCTTTGTCTTCTCAGGCCGTTCCATTTTGTGCTCTTAGGAGCCTCTTGGACTTCGGAGCCTTTTGATAAATACTAAAAGTTTTATTTTATAAAGATTCTTCTAAGCCATATTTTTTTTTTTTATGCATTCGGGGGCTTGGGCCATAATTGCCCCCAACCCATACAGACAGACAGAGGGCAGTTTTTGAAAGAATTTTGGGACTTGTGCACTTTTCACAACATCCAGCATGGATGGAGATCCCAACATGGCCGTCTACGTGGATGGAGCAGCACAGAGCGGTTTTGTGTTTTTCTCTCTCTTAGTCCTTAACTGAAGTCTGGCTCTCGTTGTCCTTGACCCATCTCTTCAGTACGACTCAACCTCCACGCCCGCACCCACCCATCCTTTTCCTCTCATCTCAGGCTGAAGTCTCCAGTCCATCCATAGCCTTTCATTTTCACCACCTCGAAAAGGGAAGAGGTGCTCCTGCTCCTAAAACATGTCCTCCATCTAAAGGCTCATAAAGTCTACAGCCAGCTTGATATAAATGACATCCCCCAGAGTCCATAAATTACATCAGGTCCTCTTGTCCATGACACGTCTCTTCAGTATGACTGGCCAGCACTCTCCCATCCATGTCCTCTCATCTCAACCTACATTTCCATTCCTTGCCCCTGGAAAGTCATTCTCCTTAAACGTGTCCTCCATCCAGAGGCTCATAAATTCTACAACCTGCTTGATGCAAATGAAATCACCTGGAGTCCATAAATTAGGTCCTGATGTCCTTGACACGTCTCTTCAACCTCCATACCCAGTCCATCTGCTGGCCAGCACTGACCGCTCCGTGTCCTGTCATCTCAGCCTGAAGTCTCCATTCCATCCCTGACCTTTCACCTGGAAGGTGAAGAGGGGCTTCTGCTGCTAAAACGTGTCCTCTAACTAGAGGCTCATAAATTCTACCAGCAGCTTGATGCAAATGACATCCCCCAGAGTCCATAAATTAGGTCCTGATGTCCTTAACACATCTTTTCCATGTCCTCTCAGCTCTACCTGAAGTCTCCATTCCATCCTTGACCTTTCATTTTCACCACCTGGAATTTAAGGAGGTGCTCCGGCTCCTAAAACGTGTTTTCCATTCAGAGGCTCATAAATTCTACCACCAACTTAATGCAAATGACATCCCCCAGAGTCCACAAATTGGTTCTTGTTGTCCTTGACATTCATCTTCAATACGACTCAACCTCCACGCCTGCACCCACCCATCCATGTCCTCTCATCTCAGGCTGAAGTTTCCAGTCCATCCATGGCCTTTCATTTTCACCACCTCGAAAAGGGAAGAAGTGCTCCTGCTCCTAAAACATGTCCTCTATCCAGAGGCTCATAAATTCTACCAGCAGCTTGATGCAAATGACACCCCCAGAGTCCATAAATTGGTTCATGTTGTCCTTCACACGTCTCTTCAGTATGACTCAACCTCCATGCCCAGTCAAGCTGCTGGCCCATCCAAGTCCTTTCATCTCAGCCTGTATTCTCCATTCCTTCACTGGCCTTTCATTTTCTTCATCTGGAAGGGGATGAGGTGGTCCTGCTCTTCATACATTCTACCAGCAACTTGGTGTAAATGACAACATCCAGAGTCCATAAATTAGGTCCAGATGTCCTTGACACATCTTTTCCATGTCCTCTCAGCTAAACCTGAAGTCTCCATTCCATCCTTGAGCTTTCATTTTCACCACCTGGAATTTAACTTAAGGAGGTGCTCCTGCTCCTAAAACGTGTCTTCCATTCAGAGGCTCATAAATTCTACCACCAACTTGATACAAATGACATCCCCCAGAGTCCATAAATTGGTTCTTGTTGTCCTTCACACGTCTCCTCAGCACGACTCAACCTCCACTCTCAGTCCAGCGGCTGGCCTGTCCATATCCTCTCATCTTGTGCCTGTAGTCTCCATTCCTTCCCTCGCCTTTCATTTTCACTACCTGGAAGATGAAGAGGTGTTCATTCTCCTAAATGTCCTCCATACACAGGCTCATGCAGCTTGATGCAAATGACATCACCCGGAGTCCATAAATTGGTTCTTGTTGTCCTTGACATTCATCTTCAGTCTTTTCAACCTCCATGCCCAGTCCATCTGCTGGCCAGCACCAACCAGTCCATGTCCTCTCATCTCTACCTACATCTCCATTCCATCCATGCCTTTCACCTGGAAGCTGAAGACGTGCTCCTGCTCCTTAAATGTGTCCTCCGTCCAGAGGCTCATAAGTTTTACCACCAACGTAATGCAAATGACATCACCTGGAGTCCATAAATTGGTTCTTGTTGTCTTTGACATTCATCTTCAGTGAGACTCAACCTCCATGCCCAGTCCAGCTGCTCTCCAGCACTGACCCGTTCATGTCCTCTCATCTACCTGGAAGGTAAAGATGGCCTCCTGCTCCTCCATCCAAAACCTCAGCAAGCTTGATTTAAATGTCCTCAGCACCCCTCCGAGCAGCACGTCACAACAATTCTGGACGCTCTGACCAGAAGGTGAGCATTGTGAGAAGGAGACGCCTCTGAATGTCATTTGCCTGCTCAGGTGAGGCCCACTTCACAACATGAGCTGAAGTGAAGGGGCCGCATAAGCAGAAGACTCGTACCAAAGCCAAAGAAACTGGGCAATGCCAGTCGTTCTCAAAGGATTCCATTTTCGGAGTTGGTTTGCACCCAGAATTGACTCCTGTGGTACAAAGGGAGGCAAAGAGAATGAAGTGATGGAGGAGCAGATGGATGGCCTTGTAGCGTAAGCCACATGCACTCCAACCCAGTGACAACATGGCATGCGGGTGACAGGCACAAAGTCTGCCCCGGCCTGATGCTCACGGTGTGACCCCGAGTGGTGACTCACTCCAACAGCCTGCACCCCAATGGAGCACAAACACTTCCAGGAGGCTCCGAACTTATAAGTCGCCTCCTCATGACATTCCTCTTCTTTAATCACTTTACTTCTGTATTTAAGATCCTGTCGGCCTCCCTAAACACATTTTAAATTTGACATCCGAGGTCTCGGGCTGTGATTTCAGGGCTATAAAACGCGGCTCGGCAAAAACTTATAGCCCCGTACAGCAATTTAATCGCATCTTTGCCGTAAAGATAGAGCAGCAAGTGATTGGGCCTGTCAGTGCCATCAGGAAGTGATGAATGCTTCAATCAAAAGCAATGCCAGAGAGGGAGGGAGGCAAGAGACGTGCACCGCCACATAAAAGGTACTTTAACTTTTCAGGTGAGGCCATGAGAGCCCTCATCATGTGACCAAGTCAAGAGTTTACCACCTCAGATATTAGACACGGTGGAGTTTTCACCTTAATGGGACATGAAGAACAAGGAGGCCTTCATTTTGTCAAAGTGCCTCGTTTTAATGTACAGACGTGATATATAGGATGTAACCACAAGGGGTCGCCACTGAGCCCCAAACCACAAACACAGTAATCCATCCATCCATTTTCCAACCCGCTGAATCCGAACACAGGGTCACGGGGGTCTGCTGGAGCCAATCCCAGCCAACACAGGGCACAAGGCAGGAACCAATCCCGGGCAGGGTGCCAACCCACCGCAGGACAAACATAAGCACACCCACACACCAAGCACATACTAGGGCCAATTTAGAACCGCCAATCCACCTAACCTGCATGTCTTTGGACTGTGGGAGGAAACCCACGCAGACACGGGGAGAACATGCAAACTCCACGCAGGGAGGACCCAGGAAGCCAACTAATGTCCAACAGAAATTCCAGGTCCAAATAAAAGATTTTATTCCCCCCCCCAAAAAAAATACACGACCTGCTTCATAAGAACGCCAGCAAAACGCATCAAATCACAAATCTCCACCAAGAGAGCGTTGCCCACTGCCTTCCAGTTCTGGCGGGCTCTCTGTTCAATTCAACCCAGGAACTGCATCCATATCTCAAACCCGTGCTGTCTGGAGAATTTACGGGTCACGCAGAAACCAGGGTAGTCCTCCCCTGGCAGTGCCCTCTTGACACCACCCACAGACCCCAACAGGGCCTTATTTCCAGATCCCAACACTCATGCCACTCTGTCAAACTAGTTTTTGGAATCCTGGACCCATTTTTTGGAAAACTTTTTTTGACTTCTGGGCCTGTTTTTGGAATTCTGGAATCATTTTGTGTTTGGAATATGTGGATTATTTGGGGGCTTCGGGTGTCTGTTTTGAAGAGTTCTGGTTCTGTCTGAAAATGTTGGGCCTGTTTTGGTATTGAAGACTTCCTGTTGGAAATTCTGAGACTGGCTTAGAAATTGGAGCTCCTATGTGGGAATTGTGATCTTGTGGGAATGTGATTTTGGGAGATGTAAACCCATTTTTTGGGTTTGGAATTTAGGGCCTACTTATGGAATTTTGGAAATCTGTTTTAAGAATTCTGGGCTTGATTTTGGAATTCTGGGACTTTTTGGGGTTGTCTGATGCCCGGGTTTCTAGTAGCTGGCATTACCTCCTTGAATCCGTGACATTGATAGTTCTGTAAGGACTGAGCAATGAGGACACATCGCAGAAAGCGGTCAGTGCATCAAAGTGCTTTAATTCACAAAACGAAACGTGAAAATCAGAAGTGGAAGTTAAAACACCAATAAGTAATCCAATAAAGGGTTAAAATCCAAGGAGAAAAATACGGCCAGGAGCCATCCATTGGTAATGAAACCACTAAGAGATGCTAAAGAGTTGGGGTGCCACCCGGTGCCACCTCATAATAACAAAGGAGCAGCAAACAGAAAGATTCATCTTTCCAGATCTTTCCGACTCGTTCAAGATGGCGGTAACCCCCCCCCCCCTCTCCCCCCCCCCCCGGGTTGGTTCTTAGATGATCCCGGCAGGATGGGGCGGACAACGGAAGAAACGTCAAAGCTGGAATGGCTGGAGGGAGGAAGAGAGAGAGCAACAGTGCCAACCCCGGGGGTTCAGCGAGTCATTCCCATCACTGAAGTGTGAAAGCTGTCACTCAAAGCTGACCCCATTGAAAAAGTGGGGGTCTCCTCTTGCTCACCCCTTGAGGAGATGTGATGTCAACCTTCAATCAGGCTCGGGGTCCCACGGCTTCGAGCCCTGCTATCCATTGGCATCGAGCGGGAGTCACTTGGGGGAGGCTGGTTGCTCCTGCTCCTTTGGACATAACTCACTCGCTCCTCCTGGGGACCACCTGACCCCCTGTCCACAGCACTGACTCAGCCGCCCACCATCCGACCTCTGTTTTCATTTGGTTCCTTTAAAATCCTGGTCTCCATCTTTTTCCTCGTTTTTCGTTCTTTTCCTTGTTCTCCCCCTCTTCATCCCAGGCTCCTGTTACACTCCAGTGAGGCGTTGACCTTCTCATTACAATTCCCAGAGATCGGCAATGGGAAACAGCTGACCGGATCAAACAATCATCTCGCCTCCTCGCCGAACATCCCACGGCTGCCAAGCCCCGGAGCCACACACAACTCACCCATCGGAGCCGGAATGCACAGATCTCAACAAAACCTCTTGCAGCGCCACGGACCTCTCTGATCCTGTTTAAGAATCTGAGCTTTGTTTTTGGAATTCTGGGCTCATTCTGGAATTTGGGGTGTATTTGAGGGATGGGACGTGGTCTGTTTTAAGAATTCAGGGCCTGTTTTGGAATTGAGGGTCAGGCTTAGAATGGTCAGCTTGTTTCTGGAATTCTTGACCTGTTTTGGTATTCTAGGCACATTGATGGGATTTTGAACCTGCCTTGGAATTCTGAGCTTTTTGTTTGTTCCTGTTTTGGATTCTGGGAATTTTTTGGGGGGAATTCTGAACTCCTTTATGTGGCATTTGGGACATGGTTTTGGGATGTAGAGCAGTCTGTTTTGGAATTCTAAACACGTGTTAGTATTCTGGGCTTGTTTTTAAAGGGACTTCGTCAAACTTGAATCCTGTTTTGGAATTCTTGGCTTATTTGTTTTTTGGAATTCTGGAGTCATTTTTGGAATTTGGGTTGTGTTTGGGAGTCTGTTTGAGAATTATGGGACAGTTTTGGAATTCTCCCCTTGTTTTTGAAATGGAGGGACTTTTATGGAATTTTGAGCCAGTATTTGGATTCCGGGACTTTTTGGGGGGAATTCTGAACTCCTTTATGTGGCATTTGGGACATGGTTTTGGGATGTAGAGAAGTCTGTTTTGAATTCTAAACATGTTAGTATTCTGGGCTTGTTTTTAAAGGGACTTCATCAAACTTGAATCCTGTTTTGGAATTCCTGGCTTTTTTGTTTTTCGGAATTCTGGAGTCAATTTTGGAATTTGGGTTGTGTTTGGGAGTCTGTTTGAGAATTCTGGGACAGTTTTGGAATTCTCCGCTCGTTTTTGAAGTGGAGGGACTTTTATGGAATTTTGATCCTGTTTTGGATTCCAGGATTTGTTTATTTTGGAATTCTGCAGTTACTCTTTCGAGTGTAACTTGGAGATGTGGAGTGGTCTAATGTGATCATTCTGAGCCTGTTTTGAAATTGCGGACCTGCCTTAGAATCCTGGGCTTGTTTTTGAAGTTTGGGGACTTTTGAAAATGTTGGAATTATGGAGTCATTATTGGATTTTGGGATCTATTTGTGAAATAGGAGTCTGCTTAAGATGTTTAGGGCAATTTTGGAATTGTTGGTGTGTTTTTGAAATTGAGAGACTTTTATGGAATTTTGATCCTGGTTTAAAATCTGAGGCATGTTTGTTTTGGGACTTGGGAGCTGTGTTTGGAATTCTGAGGACTTGTGTTTGGAATCCTGGGTGTGTTTTGGTACTCTGAGCTTGTAGCTGGGATTCTGGGCCTGCCATTCAACTCTGTGCTTTATGGTTGGAACTCGGACGTTGTTTTTGGAATTGTGGCCTTGTTTATCAGCTTTTGTTGTTTTACTTTGTTGTACAACGTGGGATTTTTTTTTTTATCCCGGTCTTTTACTTATCTCAGTGACTTGTCACCCTCATTTGGAATCTTGCGTGAATTCCTCCTCTTCCAATGTATTACGCTTATGTGAAGAACAAAAACGAAACAGGTCATAGTGATTGAATGCAATGTGGGCTTCTTCTGTGCTCCCCTCAGGTGGCTGGGCCTCAGTCTTTGTCTCAATGCGTGGCGCTCCTCTGGTGACAAGTGGCCAGGTGCAGGTGGCACTCAACCAGACGTTCGTTCTCCTGAATTGCCATTAATTGCTGCCTTGATGCAGCGCTAATTACAGGCTTATTGAGTAATTATCTCGAGGGATAAAGAGACGTGTCACTCCGTCATCCGCACATTTTCTGAATTCCTGATTCCCTTCTGAGCATGGGGGGGGGGGGGGGGGCGCATTGTAAGAACATGCATGTGCCACACAGAGGAGGGTCAAAACTGAAATGTGGGGCCAGCAGTGCCACTGTTGTGCCTGCTGTAGAAAAATAAACTGCAGGGACAAAAGGGACATGGAATGGGGGTGGGGTGTGTGTGTGGGGGGGGCTTATAGATATCTCAGACAGCTAACCAAATGAGTCCTGTTCTGTAATAACATCCATTTGTAAAAACAAAATCCCACCGCTGACACCACATCTCAAATACGACCCTTGACCTGAGGGTTACGTCCATAAGGATTCGTTTCAGGAATTCGCTTTTTGTTTCGCCAGTTGCTTCAGGACAAGTTGACGGCAGCAAGAGTAAGCAGTTCAGTCACACAAATCCAGGGTCCCGGGTTCCGTTTTTTTGGTTGGTGCCCCATGTTTTTATTTTTTTTATTTTATTTTTTTATAGGCGGACGCAAAGAACTCAGAAATACAAATAGCAAGATGTATGAAGTGTGCACTCGCTGGCATGTTGTCACAAGAAATACACGAGTACATCAGAAAAGGGAAAAGGTTGCAGAAAGGATCCATTTGGATGAGTGGTATTCGGGTCATAAACAGAACTGATTTTAGTTTGACAAGATGGCGGCTTGAAAGGCCGCAACAGGAAGTGACACCATCTGGACCGGAACCGGAGGTGATGCCACCAAGACCGGACGTGACGTCATCCATAGCTCCCCAAAACACCCCACACCAAAACCGAAAAGGGGGACAGGAAATGATGTCATCCATGGCATTGGCACTGGAAGTGACATCATCAATAGCGCCAGTACCAGAAGTGACGTCATCCATAGCCCCTAAAAACCTCAACCCAACCCTGAAACCATCAAAGGAAGTGATGTCATCCATAGTGCTGAACCCCGGAAGTGATGTCATCCATAGCCCCCCAAAACACCCCACACCAAAACCAAACCTCCCCCCAAGGGGGACAGGAAATGATGTCATCCATGGCATTGGTACCGGAAGTGACATCATCAATAGCCCCGGTGCCGGAAGTGACGTCATCCATAGCCCACCAAAAACCCCAACCCCCCCCGATCCCAACCCCGAAAACACCACCCAAAGGGACAGTAAGTGACGTCGTCAATAGCGCCGGTAACGGAAGTGGCGTCTCCAGGGACCAGAAGTGACATCATCCATGGCACTGGTACCAGAAGTGACATCATCAGTAGTGCCAGTACCGGAAGTGACGTCATCCATAGCCCCTAAAAACCCTCAACCCAACCCTGAAACCACCACCTCCCCCGGAGGTGATGTCATCAATAGAACCGAACCCTGGAAGCCCCCCAAAACAACCCACACCAAAACCGAACCACCCTCCCCCCCCAAGGGGGACTGAAAGTGACATCATCCATGGCGTTGGTACCGGATGTGACACCATCAATATCCCCACTGGCGGAAGTGACGTCATCCATAGCCCACCAAAAACTCCAAACCCCCCATCCCAACCCTGAAAACACCACCCAAAGGGACAGTAAGTGACGTCATCTATAGCGCAGGTACCGGAAGTGGTGTCTCCAGGGACCAGAAGTGACATCATCCATGGCACTGGTACCAGAAGTGACATAATCAGTAGCACCAGTACCGGAAGTGCCCCTAAAAACCCTCAACCCAACCCTGAAACCACCACCCGGCCCCTGGAAGTGAAGCCACCAATAGTGCCGAACCCCGGAAGTGATGTCATCCATAGCCCCCCAATACACCCCATACCAAAACCGAACCCCCCTCCCCCCCAAGGGGGACAGGAAGTGACGTCATCCATGGCATTGGTACCAGAAGTGACATCATCAATAGCCCCGGTGACGGAAGTGACGTCATCCATAGCCCACCAAAAACCCTCAACCCAATCCTGAAACCACCACCATCCCCTGGAAGTGACATCATGAATAGCGCTGGACCCAGAAGTGATGCCATCCATATCCCCCCAAACCCCCCAACCTCAAAGCCACCCCCTAGGGGACAGGAAGTGACATCACCAATAGCACCTGAACCTCAAGTGGCACCTTTGTGGACTGGAAGTGATGTCATCTATGGCACCAGCACATAGCGGGATGTCCCATGGATGGTCTGCAGTGGATGGAGAGAGAAAGTTAGTGCAGCTCGCCACCCCCTGGTCTGGCGTGGTACTGCTATTCTTTAGGCCCTCTAGCTGCCTCACGTGTGTGACAATGTCCTTACATGACCATATAGGGAAAAAAATCCAGAAATGGTCAAGTGAGGAAGAAACGGAATCTGCCGAAAATGGGAAATCCACTGCCGCTGGAGAGTCACAATAAGGCAGAGCCAAGCTAAAGTCCAACCTTCACTTCCTTGGCACTCTGAGGTGACATGGGGCGCCACACCCATTGTCACTGGTGCCAAACGTGTCACCACTCTGACATGTTCTTGGGTGGCCTCGGGCTCAAGTAGCAGGGGCACCGACACACACAGCAAGCTGCCACAAAGAACAAGAGAGTAGGAAAGCTCAGGTGGCGTGTTCTCCCTGTATCCCCGTGTGCGACTCCAGGGGTCTCCAGTCACATCAGTGGGCACACTGGGCCACAGACTGGAGGGACGTGAGTGACAGAGAGAGAGAGGGAGAGAGAGAGCGGGTGTGATGCTCACAAATATAACTTCACAAAACCCTCCAGAGCCTGGTCTGTTGAAATGAGGGTCTCTCCCGGCATCAATCGCATCACATGGAGCCAATCTGGGGGGGGGGGGTCACAGTTTTAACATAACGCACAATAAACCTGTCAGGGCACCCATAAGAACATGGGGGTGAAGTACAAAGCGTCCGGGATACAGGAATTTATAGTGTCCATGTGCGGAATTTTTGGGATTAGTTTAAAGAATTCCGGGCCTGCCGATTGGAGGAATTTGAAGATTGTGCCTTTTAGTATTTGGCTGGGGGGGGTAGGGGGGGGGTCTGTTTTAAGAATTTTGAATATGTTTTGAAATCTTAGCGCTGTCTTATAATTCCGGGTTTTTTTTTGGAATACGTGTTGAAATTCGGATCCTACTTTTGGAATTCTGGGCCCGTTTTTGGCCTTTTTAAGAGTTCTAGGTTCATGTTGTAATTCTGGGCTTGTCGTTCGAATTTTTTAGCACTTTTTAAAATCTTGGGGTCTTCCCATGTTTGCGCGCTCCTGGTGTGTATTCTTCATGTTCTCCCTTTGTGCCTAGGGGGGGCGGGGGGGCTTTCGTTTTCCCTCCTGTTTTTCTGGATTCTTCTTTCTGCAGGCTTAGATGACTGACAATTCAAAGCCACTCAAATGTGTGTGTGTGTGTGTGCCATGTGATGGACTGGCACCCTCTCCAGTGTCATCTCCATGTGACATGTGCCACTCCAGCCCTGTAACCCTGAATTGGACTTATCGGTGGATCAGTAAACACTCAGAGTTGTGCCTAAAGTTTTTCATCTGACCCCCAGCTTTGTCTACTCAGATGCCCACCTGTGCCCAGTGCCACCCTGTAGGTCGCCTTCCCAATAATCGTAGACGACTGAAGACTTGTTAGACTTAAAGAAGCAGAAGCAGGACACGGAGTCCCACTCAGCCGCTCCCCTCCCCTCCCGCCTCTACGCTCTCCATTTCTGGTGTGGTTTGGGTGGTCCCCTTGGCAGGATGAAACTTCAGCTCCTCGTTGGAGGAAATACAAGTGACCCCACCCTAACACCACCACCACCACCACCACCACCACCTCTCCTCCTTTCCTTCTGCTCCCTCTGGCCAAGAATTCCATCCAAAAATAACACAATGGCTGTACACCATGACAGCGCGGATCAAAGACCCCCCCCCCCCCCCCGAAGAAGTCGGAGGGGTCTACACGGGACTTGATGACAGCTGGCTGGCAGGAGGCCGTGGGGGGGTTGGGGGTGCTCACCAGTTTTCTTTCCCACCACCCTGCTCTGTTGGTGGATTTGTCACTGAAATCACAGGCAGCGAGACTTAGTGGCAGGGGACACAGGCACCTCGGTGACACTCACAGGTATTCGTCATCATATGCAGTGAGCGGAGCAACATGGTGAACCTTGTGATTTCATATAGCGCCTTTCAGAAGTCAACCTCATCTCAAGATGCTTTGCCCCTCCTTTCAGACTTCTGTCGTGTAAGCAGCAGCGGCCATCGCGACTCCAACCGTAGGATTCCACCCAGTGAACATTGAGGTGCTGGACACGCACAGCCTGATGGTTTCTATCCTTCATTATCGAGAGAGTGGACTGGGAGGGTTACGGTGTTATATAGCGCCTTGCACATGGTGCCACTGTCTCGAGGGGCCTGCCTTCTCCTTCCTTGTATCTACAGTGGAGAAGCAACTCCAGCAAAGCCCCACCTCATGATTTGTATATAGCACCTTTCACCTAGTGAGCATGATGGAAGAGCCCTGTTGTCGCCATTATGTCATTCGTGTGTGAGGCGACTCACGCAGGACACGAGGAGGTGTGAGGGGGGGTTATGTAGTGCCCACCACTCCTTCTGTATGTCTATGGAGGGAGCAGCAGCTGGTGAAGGAGCCAGAGGGGGGAGTTGTACCTTACAGTTGTATATAGTGCCTTTCACCTCATGGACATCAAGGTGTGTAGTGTGCATGTCCAGCTTGTTTTTATGCTTCATCGTGAATGAGCTCAGTGGTGTGGGGGGGTCGGGGGGGGTTGTTTCCGGTTTTTTATAGTGGACTTTCAACAGTAAACACGATCTCGAGATTCTTTGTCACTGCCTTCAAATGTCGATAGTGGGAGGGAGTCGGGCAGGAAAGGCACTTTATGGTTTTATATAGCGCCTTTCACATGGCGACCGTGAAGGTTGGTAATGACTATAATCTCATCGCTTTGCTATTTGGTGATTCACCCAAGTCGTGGAGAGAGTCATTGATTTGTGCTGGGGAGGGGGGGGGGGGCCAAATTGTTCTATATAGTGCCTTTCATCAAGGAACACCATCTTAAGTTACGTTACGACTGCCTGAGTATTTCTGTCGTGTGAAGGCCTGGCTGGTGAATCAGCTCAATGAAACTCAGGTATTTTTATGGTTTTATATAGCGCCTTTCACGTAGTGAAAATCAAGGTACCTAAGGTGCGAGTCCAGTTGTTTCTGTGCTTAATCAGTGTGTGTGTGTGTGTGTGTGTGTGTGTGTGTGTGTGTGTGTGTGCTCACTGAGTCAGTGTTGGGTGGTCCTCAATCGTGAACACCATCATAACTTGCTGCCTCCATGATTTTATAATGTGTGCTCTAGCTGGAGAAGCTAGTAGTGTAGTGTAGTGTCAGAGAGAGGGGGGCAGGAACTGCACCTTAGGACTGTATATAGTGCCTTTCACACAGTGAACATGAAGATGCCGGGCATTGACTGGCATTGAGCTTGGCTGGATGAAATGCTTGGGCAGCAGCAGACTGGGCAGGGCTAGAAGCTTGAGTGGCAACAGAATGGGTGGGGCAAGAGACTTGAGTGGCAAGAGACTGGGCGGGGCTAGAAGCTTGAGTGGCAACAGAATGGGTGGGGCAAGAGACTTGAGTGGCAAGAGACTGGGCGGGCTAGAAGCTTGAGTGGCAACAGAATGGGTGGGGCTACAGACTTGAGTGGCAAGAAACTGGGTGAGGCTAAAGGCATAAGGGGCAGCGGGCAGAGTGGGGCTAGATGCATGAGTGGTAAAAGACTGGATGGAGCTGGATGCTTTAATGACCTCGGGCTGGGCGGAGTCAGATCCTGGAGTAGCATAAGGCTAGGCGGAGCTAGATGCTTGTGAGGCAAAAGACCGGGAGGGGCTAAATGCAGCATTGGCATTGAGCTGGGTTTGTGGAAATGCTTGAGTAGCAACAGACTAGGCAGGGCGAGAAGCTTGAGTGGCAACAGAATGGGTGGGGCTCGAGGCATAAGGGGCACCAGGCTGAGTGGTTAACTGGCATCAGGCTGGGCAGAGTCAGATGCTTCAGTAGCTTTAGGCTAGTTGGGGCTAGATGCTTGTGTGGCAAAAGAGTGGGTGGGGCTAGATACCTTGAGTTGGCATCAGGGTGGGCTGGGTCATATGCCTGGGTAGCATCAGGTTGATCGGTGCTAGATGTCTGAGTAGCAACAGACTGGGTTGGGCTAGAGGCTTGAGTGGCATCAGGCTAGCTGGGGATAGATGCTTGATTGGCAAAAGACTGGGCAGTGTTAGTTGCTGGAGTGGCGTCGGGCTGCACAAGGTCAGATGCTATAGTAACATTCGGCTCAGTGGTACTTGCTGCTTGAGTAGCATCAAGCCTGGCGGGGGGCCAGATACTTGGGTGGCAACAGATTGGGTGGAGCTAGAGGTTTGAGTGGCATCAGGCTTACCTGGGGATAGATGCTTGACTGGCAAAAGACTGGGCAGTGTTAGATGCTGGTGGGGCTAGAAACTTGGGTAGCAACAGACTGGGTGGAGCTAGATGCGTGAGTGGCAGCTGACTGGGTGAGACTCGATGCTCGAGTGGCATCTGATTGCATATTCCTTAGTAAGATTGCCTCTTACACTAAGCCAGGTCAGACAGATGAGGGCAGAGTAGCCACCTCTCAACAGCGCCATCCAGTGGCTCCATGGGTCCACAGCAGGTCTTTCCAATCTACTCGCATTTCATAGGCAGCCCACCTGAGGTGACGCTGGAGGTCTGTAGCCTCCAGAGATGCCAACATGTGCTTTGTAAGTTACTTTCATTTAATGACAGAGGGTGGTCTTCACCTGCCGATCACACTTTACTGCAGTATAGGGGCTCTTCCATCCGCACCATTTAATTATAAAAAGTCAGCAAGCAGGAGCCAAAGTAGGGATCCAGACAAGTGGTTAGGAAGTTCTGTGGCACGGCGGGCAGGCTGTCCATCGCCACGAGAGCCGAGACGAGGGAGAAGTGAATGAGTCAGCCAAGCTGCGGACGCGTCTGAAGACAAAAGCGCGCCATCGCCGCCTCGATAAAGTGAGGACAACCACCGCGTGTCTGATGATATTGAAATGCTAGACAGCTTCGTGCCAAAGGCTTGAAAACAACGCTTCCCGAAGAGAGCGTCTCGGCTTCCAAACACGACCGGGCGAGACTGCGTGGGATGGCGGCTCTCCACAAAGAGCCTCAAGCCGCAGAAGCGACAGAAGAAAAGAAGAGCAAAGAAAAGCAAAACGTCGTGAATGAAGTGGGGCTGCCTACCTGCCCACCTGCTGGCTGATGTGCAAATAAAAGAGTCTGAGGCTGGGCACGGATTTACAAAGCGGCCATTCTCTGGGCCTATGAAGTGACCGTCACCTCACTAGGAGAGTCAAATAGCAGCAAGCAACAGGAACTGAACAGCAGAAAGTGTGGCTCATGTGGCTGTCGAGTGCCCGGGTTCAGATCCTAGCACTGGATTGGGAGAGGCTGGCACTGGGACACATTAAATGGAATATTCCAGATAGTCTGCACCACCTCTGCATGCACATTTACTTATTGGGTTGACACCTTCAGCCAAAGCGACTTACAACTTTTGAGAGGTAACTGCTTTAATTTTCTTTTGTTTGTCCAGTTGGCACACAGACAGGTGCCACAGTGCCAGTAGTGGAACTTGAATCTAAAACCCCAGGGCTTCAAATCCTTAACCACTATGCCAACCTGGCACATCTTCATAGAGGGAGCCACAACCCTCAACTTCATAATACCCTGGCACACCTTTTTATGTACTGCAGCTTAACCTTTAACACAGCTGAACCAGCAAAGCTGACCACCTAACTCGTCAATTTAGGACTCAGTGCCACCCTCAGAAAACTGATTTGGACTTCCCAACCAACAGACATCACCATGTGTGGACTGGCAGCATCACACCCTATATGCAGACTCCCAGTGTGGGCACTCCACAGGGAGTTACGCTGAGCCCCCTTCTATGACTGTGTGGCCAAACACAACACCTGCACTAGCATTACACTGGATGATGGCACCACCACAATAGGCCTGATCACAAAAAAATGATGAAGCAGCTTACAGAGAAGAGGCAAAGTGGAAACCAATCTGACCAGCAAAACCAATAAGCCGATCGGACACTTGGGAAAGAAGAAGGCAGATCACACTGCCATCAGCATCTCAGGAGATGCTGTTAAGAGGGTGGGCAGCTTTAAATTCCTTGAGGAAACTATCACTGATGACGTGAAGTGGGCACAGCACATGCCAGCTCTAGTCAAGAAGGTTAACCAGCCCTTCTACTCTCCGCGATGTGAGCTACAAGCCAGTAATTTTCATAGTGGAGCCCATCCTTATCCTCACATCGTGGCATGATGCCTGCTCAGACCAGGGCTACAGGGCACAATGGTGGGTGGAGAGGGTGGCACAGAATATTACTAGTGCCCAGATGTCTTATGTTCAGGACATACACAACACTCATTCCCTCAGAAAGGCCAATAGGGTAATTAAAGAGGTCAGCCATCCTGCACGGCCCCTTTTGCCACTCCTCCTCTTTAACACACGTGAAAGATATCTATTATATAGTGCCTTTCACTATCTATCTATCTATCTATCTATCTATCTATCTATCTATCTATCTATCTATCTATCTATCTATCTATCTATCTATCTATCTATCATATAACGCCTTACACTATCTATCTATCTATCTATCTATCTATCTATCTATCTATCTATCTATCTATCTATCTATCTATCTATCTATCTATCTATCTATCATATAACTCCTTACACTATCTATCTATCTATCTATCTATCTATCTATCTATCTATCTATCTATCTATCTATCTATCTATCTATCTATCTATCTATCTATCTATCTATCATATAACGCCTTACACTATCTATCTATCTATCTATCTATCTATCTATCTATCTATCTATCTATCTATCTATCTATCTATCTATCTATCTATCTATCTATCTATCTATCATATAACGCCTTACACTATCTATCTATCTATCTATCTATCTATCTATCTATCTATCTATCTATCTATCTATCTATCTATCTATCTATCTATCTATCTATCTATCTATCTATCTATCATATAACACCTTACACTATCTATCTATCTATCTATCTATCTATCTATCTATCTATCTATCTATCTATCTATCTATCTATCTATCTATCTATCTATCATATAACGCCTTACACTATCTATCTATCTATCTATCTATCTATCTATCTATCTATCTATCTATCTATCTATCTATCTATCTATCTATTGTGGCACGCGGTTGGGGGTGGCACCCAGCCGGGACGCCCAGGAAGACAGGAGGAAGGCTCATTCCTCCTCCAGACCGCGTGGGGGGGTGTCCGCCCTGGTTGTATTGGGGGCCATGGATACAGGGCTTGGAAGCCAAATCCTGTAGGGGCCCATGGTCACCGCCAGGGGGCGTCCGCCTGCCTGAAGGACCTGGGCCCCAGCACTTCCGCCACACCAGGAAGTGCTGAGGGGAAGAAGACTGGGGACACCCAGAGGTCTTCCGGGAGCACAGCTGGCACTTCCGCCACACAGGGGAGTGTCCTCAGAGGAGTGTCGGGAAAGCACCTGGAGCCCATCCGGGCATGTATAAAAGGGGCCGCCTCCCTCCAATCAATGGACTGGAGTTGGGCGAGGAGTGGACAAGGTTCAGAGTGAAGGAGAGTGGAGGTGGCCTGAAGGAAGCAGGCACTGGAAGAGAGCCTGGACTTTGGGGCGATTGGTGCTGGAGGCACTGGGTTTGTGCACTTATGGACATTGTAAATATGTACAATAAACGTGTGGTGGACTTAAGAATGGTGTCCGTCTGTCTGTGTCCGGGCTACCTTTCACACTATCTACTATATAGTGCCTTTCACTATCTATCTATCTATCTATCTATCTATCTATCTATCTATCTATCTATCTATCTATCTATCTATCTATCTATCTATCTATCTATCTATCATATAGATAATCGCCTGCATTGTTCAGCAGGTCTGCCACTTGCCTTCCTTAACTGCTTCTCTTGACGCCGTGACACCCCCTCCCCCGAGTATGAGGTGTCTTTACTTCGGACAGTTTGCCCCTAACCCCCCCAATCATCCCCCTTTTTCCCCGCCCGCGGTGTCCCAGGCCGCTCGCCCCCCCTCCATTTCCCACTATATTCTGTGAATATTTTCTGTCCCTCTTTCTTTCGCGCTCTCCTTAAACCTTGGCTCAGATGCGACCCAAAACCAATCCCCCCCATCCCCGACCCCCTCTTCCTCTCCCTGGCTAAGCGCAGACTGATTAAATGTGCCAGCAGGTGGTCGTGGAATGACATCCACAGCCTTTATGAGCCGCAATGAGCCCGATTCATCAGGAAATGCGGCGGCCCTTTCTGCGGGGCATTCAAGCGCACAAAGATTTGAAAAGCCGTCCCGGCTGCGTGTTGGGGGGTGAGTATGTGTGTGTGTGCGTGCTGAGGTGGAAGCGTCGGTGGGCTGACGACAGCTGAGCCGGGGGAGTCCACTCGACATAAAGCCCAACCTGAGTGTATTAAGAGAACAGGAGAGCCCAGGGAGGCCCAGGAGAACTAATGGATGCGTTCGCGGTGCCCCTTTTCGACTAGGATGCCGCCCACTGCCGGGTCCCGCTGAGCTAATGCGAGTCACCGCGGGCCTGCCCTTTGTCGACTTATTAGAACTGACGGCCCAGCAGCGGTTCGGCACTCGAGCGCAGCGGGCGGGCGGGCGGCTCGGCCGGACAGCGCACGTCATTCCTTCAGCTCACGTGTTCAGTTTTCCCCGCGCTTTATGCGCAC
The DNA here is from genome assembly GCF_900747795.2 of Erpetoichthys calabaricus. NCBI lineage: Eukaryota > Metazoa > Chordata > Cladistia > Polypteriformes > Polypteridae > Erpetoichthys > Erpetoichthys calabaricus. The sequence continues at coordinate 311,239,973 of NC_041397.2, forward strand.
AGGCCGACCCCACACTTGACCTGGTGGGCTTTAGTAAACAAGCCTGGCACTTCGGGTCGTGAGGGTTGGGGCCGGGGTTGGGGGTGGTACAAACCGATCGCAGTATCGTATTTGTTTTTGTGGGACTATTAACATATGAATTAGCTACGCTTATGCTTTATAGCGCCGTTCACAAAGCTGTCCATCACTTTTTCAAATTTAAAAGTTAATAGAACAAGATAAAAGTTTAACATTTATACCACGCAAAACACTTTAAAATGCTAGTTGTGATTATAATTGTCTCCTGTTAGTGCTGAACATGGCCTTGGAATGCAGCCTGTGCCAGGGTGGCAGTGCCCAGTACTCTGGTATTGGGTGTGCCCATATAAGAGCAAACACAAGTGACCTGTGACTTGGCATTCACTGTTATTGCTACTTGTCAAAGCTCAGTGCACCTCCTGGGGAGCACAGGTGACATCACCAAAAAGGGGCTCAGAACTCCAGAGGTGTCCATCCTGAACCGAGAAGCTGAAATTCTAGAAAAGCATCCAAGTTCACGAAGACCAGAAGAAAGACGTCAAAACTGAGCATTGTGGTCATTTGGCTGCGGAGAAAAGGTAAGTGTGTGTGTGTGTGTGTTTAGGGGATGTTTAGTCCTGAGGAACTGGAACACTAACTGAGGAAGAGGAGGAAAAGAGAATGAGACAGGAAGGTGTGAAAGGCACTATATAAGATAGATAGATAGATAGATAGATAGATAGATAGATAGATAGATAGATAGATAGATAGATAGATAGATAGATAGATGTGAAAGGCACTATATATATTCTGTATATATACACAAATGCCAGGAGCTAATTAAACAGACAGTTATGTAAAGCACTCTATGATCGATTGAACGAGTGCCATATGATAAACTGATCTATTAAAGGCACTATAATAAAATGGAAATTTAGATATTAAAGTCAATATTAAAAAGGGACATATAATATAAATCCCGTGTCCCTGTGTTCGGATTCAGCGGGTTGGAAAATGGATGGATAGATGGATGGATATAATAAAATAGATAAATGGAGAAAGGACCCTATACAAAGATACAAGGTGCTTTCAAATAAATATTCAATAAATAAAGGGGTAGCACGGTGGCGCAGTGGTAGTGCTGCTGCTTCGCAGTTAGGAGACCTGAGTTCGCTTCCCAGTTCCTCCCTGCGTGGAGTTTGCATGTTCTCCCTGTGTCTCCAGGAGCTCCGGTTTCCTCCCACAGTCCAAAGACATGCAGGTAAGGTGCATTGGTGATTCTAAATTGTCCCTAGTGTGTGCTTGGTGTGTGGGTGTGTATGCCCTGCGGTGGGTTGGTGCCCTGCCCAGGATTTGTTCCTGCCCTGTGTTAGCTGAGATTGGCTCCAGCAGACCCCCATGACCCTGTGTTAGGATATAGCAGGTTGGATAATGACTGACTGACTAAATAAATACATAAATATTTAATAAATAACTATCTATTACTAATTTCAAACTCCTGTTATAAACATATCTTTTCAATGAGTATTATTCATTTTCTTGTATGTGATTTGTATTGTTCTGTTAATGTTAATATTAATGTGGCGGGGGGCTATTGTAAGGTATCTCAGACCTAGGATTGGTGCCGGTCCATCACAGGGCCCACTCACACATACAGGGGTTATTTAAAGATGCCAACTATATTGATCTGTGTGAATGTGGGAGAGAAGACCTGGCACAACACAGGGAGATTCCACAAAGCAGGGGCACAGGATCGAAAACAAAGCAATGCCCACCACAGCACCCCGTCACTATCTCTAGACTGATTGTGTTAGCTTGATCGGCCCAACTATCCGGTACCTGGATGAAGGCAGTGGATGAAGGGGGGGTTGGGGAGGGGATTGGGGGTCTGGAGGTATTTTGTGTATTTGTCAAAGTCGATGTGGTTTACAAGACAGAGTGCCCATGACACTAAAGGGATCATCCTCAGGTTATCATCATCATCACCCGTCAGCTCCTGTCATAGGAAATGTCACCAATGTCACCGGTTGACCCTGCTCAGTGCCATAGGTGGGATAGAAAAATCAAAGATGAGGTCTGAGCTTAGCCCTGATTGATTGATTAATTGATTGATTGATTGATTGATTGACTGATTGATTGATTGATATGCTGTTAATTCGTTTTTTAACAGAGCACTATTTACAGCTTCGTTCCTCAACCACATGACTTGTTTGGTTGATTGACTGATTGATGAGCCATCGTTAGCACAATACACTCCACAGGAGTCAATTCATTGATTGATTTGTTGCCCGTTAAGCCATCTTTAACAAAGTATACTTTACAGATTAACTCCTTAACCACATTGATTGATTGATTGATTGATTGATTGATTGATTAGCCGTTTTTAACAATGTATACTTTATAGTTTAACACCTTACCCATGAGAGTTGATTGATTGATTGATTGATTGATTTATTGATTGTTAAGCTGTCTTTCACTTCATAGTTTCACTCCTTAATCATACAAGTTGATTGATAGATGGATGGATGGATGGATGGTGTCCCGAAAATGACAAAAAGTCTTCAAAAAGGTTTGGAGCAGCCACTGGTATAATGTGCCTTGGCTGCAAAAGGGTTAAGTAATTGCGGGATGTTCACAAGTCCGAGTCCAAAAACAGAACTGGCTTTTGGTTGTTAAAGATGGTGGCTTTATATGCTGAAACCGGAAGTGATGGCACCAGTGGTGCCGAGACCAGAAGTGGTGCCATCAGTGGCACTGGAACTGGAAGTGACATCATCAGTGGTGTGGAAACCGGAAGTGACATCATCAGTGATGTGGAAACCGGAAATTATGCCACCAGTGGCACCGGAAACCGGAAGTGACATCATCCGTGGCACCAAAAAAAAACGTAAGTGACGTCATCAGTGGATGGAACCATGAATGGTCAGCAAGGGATTGAGAAAGAAAGTGAGTGCCCCTCGCTGCCCCCTGGTCTGTGTGACACCTGGATGAGGTCCCCACATGATGTCCGCTGTTTGAGACTAAACAGGTTTAACATTCAGAGTCTGTCACAATAGGACGTGTCCTTATGTCCCATGATGCACTTGGCTGCTCTCTTCTGCACGGGGGTGTGTGGTCGGGGGGGTCTGCTCCAAACCTTTCTCGATGTCTGTGTTCTGTTATTGTGACTCGGGTCTTTTACATCCTCCAAGACTTCAATAAAAGAGAAGGCCTTTGAGCTTAAAGGTGAATCAGGTACTCGAGGACACCTAGTGGAGACTAAGGGGACTGAAGCCAGGGAAGCATTTTGGGACTCTGAAACAAACTACCACGACATGGAGCTGAAGTGGAAGCCTTGAGAACCTTTAAGAAGAGTCTGGATGATGAGATATGGGGGACAGCTTAGCTAGGAGCCAAACAGACGGGCTGGATGGGCTGAAGGGTCTCCTCTAATTTCATAGGTTCTTACGATTAACTGATTGGCACCCCATAATCACATGGATTAATCGATTGATTGGCTGATTGATAAGCTATTCCCAACGGTGGACATTTTACAGATTCACACTTTAACCACATGAGAGGTTAAATGAATGAGCCCATCTTTATCTATATAGCGCCTTTCAATACAAGGCCCACCATGAGCCATTTGCCTCACCTCAGTTTTGTAAAACGTTCTGCTCATCCACACCACCATCGATGGCCGGCATGAAGACTTCATCCCCGTTGCTCCCCAACAATTGCAGACTGATGTGTCTATTAGGGGCGCTCTTGAGCAGACACCAAACAAAGAAGGGCGCTGAGATGCCACAACTCTAGTGACAAAAGGGGGGCGGCTACTGCAGGTGAAAAGTGGGCACAGGCTTACACAGAGACAGGAAAGGGGTACACAACGCAGTCTTGCATCTTCCTTCTCCTCCTCTTCTTCACCCTCTTCCTCTCCACATGAAATCTTTCTTCTACTCCTTTCTCAACCCTGAGGCCTTTTTAAAGGCTGACCCTGGAAGACGTCCAAAGCGTTGAGCCATTAAAGCCAAGATGTGCCCTCAAAGCCCCTTTAGGGGGGCTCCTTGAAGGACCAATAGCTGACTGACCATTGGCTTTTGGCCTCCTCCAGCAGCTTACTACAAACCATCTGACCTCCTGTAATTCCCAGGAAGCTCTTTGGCATCCCGTTTCAGGAAGTGGTGCGCAGCATCTCCTGAGTTTCACTTGGGCATCATCATCCAGGCAGTGGTCCAGATCGGCCCCCAGATGTCTCCTTGGTATCCTGTCCAGGCAGTGGTCTATTCCAAATCTTGGGTGGCTTCTTGACATCTCATCTGGGCAGTGGGCCATACCAGCTTCCTGGCATCCTGTCTGGGCAGTGGTCCATGCCAACTCCTGGGTAACCCCGTTGGCATCCTATTTGCGGGAAGGACCAGACAAATGCTTGGGTGGTTCTTTTACATCCCATCTGTGCCGTGGTCTGCTCCCACTCCAAGATGGCTCTTGGCACCCCATCTAGGCAGTGGCAGAAGCCAACTACTGAATGTCTCCATGGCATCTCATCTGGGCAGAGGTCCATGCCAACTCCCGGGCAGATCTTTCACATCCAATCTGGGCAGCATTCCACTTCAAGATGGCTTTTGGATTCTTGTCCAGGCTGCATTCTAAACCAACATCAGATGGCTCCTTGGCATCCCATCTAGGCAGAGATCCATGCCAACTCCTGGGTGGCTCCTGGGCATCCCATCTAAGGAGTGGTCTGGACCAGATATCAGATGGCTCTAAGGTATTTCTTCCAGGCAGTGGTCACGATCAAGCCTCAGAATGCTCAATGGCATCCATTCCAGGCAGTGGTCCACGTCAACTCATTTGTGGCTCCTTGGCATCCCATCAGGGTAGTGGTTCACACCAACTGCCAGGTGGCTCTTTCACCTCCTATTTGGACAGTAGTCAAATCCAACTCCAAGGTGGTTTCCTGGCATCCCATCTAGGCAGTGGTTAACACCAACTCCCAAACTCCAATGTGATATTCCATCCAAGTGGTGGTCCGTGTCAGTTTCTGGATGGGAGGGAATAAAATCCCTTTGTGATGTGCCTCGCCACCCTGCAGTCCTTCACAAGACAGAAAAAGAAGACAACAAAGATGGTAGAAATGGCTCACATGCTACACTTCCCTGGATCTGCAAAACATGTTAAGGCATCGAGCATAGGAATGGGGGGCTTCCATTACCTTAACTGGGGGTCTTATGTCTGCTAAAAGTATCCTGCTATGTTCGCTCAGCTCAGTGGGCTGCTGCCAAACAGACAGTTCAATTCATTTTCTCCTGAGTAGTAACTTCTCATTGGACTCGTTTTCTTCCCCATTCCATTGAAGAAAAAGTGAATGTGAATGGCGCAGTCCAGGTGTATTGGTCACTAAACTGGACAAGTCCATTTGGTTCTGTACAGATTTAAGGAGATGGAATGAGGCTTTAAAAATGTGATGATTGCCTGATGTTGTGTGTACATGAGTTGTTAGAAAAGTCTCAGGGGTCTCTACCTTTGGATCTGACAAGGTGATCCTGGCACAACTCTTCTCAGAGTTGGCAGCAGGCGATCCCACTGATTGCTCTCGTGACCGAGCCTTGCTTGAAGTCATCAGGGGGATTCAGTGGCAAACAAGAATCTAAAAATCCCGTCAGACGCGCGGGGCTCTCATACAACACCCTTTTGAGGGGCATCACACAATAGCCACATTCTGAAGCCTGGCATAAGTGTGGAGGCCATAGGGGTCTTCACGTGCGAGGTGGAATTGGTGAATGTGACATCTGTGCTGTTTAAATGACACCTGAGTCAGCGGTTTACATGTACAGAGAGGCATTTAGACTGGCACTCCGATGTCAACCCATGCCCCATATTGGCACTCTAAAAATAATTGACAGTGTAATTACTGTATTAATTACTTTAATTAATTACAGGGAATGAATTACATTAATTTGTTTCAGGTCAATGAACCTATGATCTACAATATACACCACATGGTCAGTTATGACTTACATGACCAGTTTTAGGGCTGACATTACAGTGATGACTTACATTAATTACAGTAAATTAACTACATCGATGTTTTCAGGTCGTTGAACACATGACCTACATTATGCACAATGTGACCTATTATGTGACGTACCTGTTATATGATCAACATTATTGAACTGATGACCAACACTAAGTACAGTAAGTGAATTACATTACAAACAAACCAAAGAAACGTTTCACCCAAATATCTGTAAAGGAAGAAACAAAGATTGCCCTGTGCGGACGACAAAGCAAACTCTGGTTTTGTAGAGAGAGTGGGCTTCAGGGTCTCAGTACGTGAAACCCCTGGGCCTGAGGAGACTGTAATCAAAATACTGAAAGGAGTGAAAGACGCCGCCTGTAAACTCTTAGGAGCAGACACTCGAGAAGGGAGAGGCAACTGAGCACTGGAAAGTTACAAAGGGAGAGAAAAAACAGTAATGACAGACCAGTACGCCTTACTTCTTCTACTTCTTCTCCTTCATTGTTCAGCTGCTTCCGTTAGGAGTCACCACAGCTGATCATCTTCTCCATATCTTCCTGTCCTCGTCATCTTGCTCTGTCACACCCATCACCTGCATGTCCTCTCTCACCACATCCATAAACCTTCACTTAGGCCTTCCTCTTCTCATCTTCTCTTACCTGGCAGCTCTATCCTTAGTACCCTTCTCTCATTATACCCAGCATGCATCTCTCCTCTGCACATGTCCAAACCAACATAATCTCACCTCTCTGACTTTGTCTCCCAATCGTCCAACCTGAGCTGACCCTCTAATGTCCTCATTTCTAATCCTGTCCATCCTCGTCACACCCAATGCCAATCTTAACTTCTTTAACTCTGCCACCTCCAGCTCTGTCTCCTGTGCCGCCGTCTCTAACCCATACAACACAGCTGATCTCACTACTGTCCTGTAGACCTTCATGGTCACTCTCTCTGATACCCGTCTGTCACAAATCACTCCTGTCACTCTTCTCCACCCACTCCACCCTGCCTGCACTCTCTTCTTCACCCCTCTTCCACACTCCAAATCTATCTATCTATCTATCTATTATATAGTGCCTTTCACTCTATCTATCTATCTATCTATCTATCTATCTATCTATCTATCTATCTATCTATCTATCTATCTATCTATCTATCTATCTATCTATCTATCTATCTATCTATCTATTGTGAGAAGCAGCCCGGACACAGACAGACGGACATCGTTATGTCACCCAACACACGGTTATTATTTACACTATTTACAAAAGTCACTGCACAAACCCAGTGCCGTCCAGCACCAATCCCCCAAAGTCCAGGCCTCTCCTTCCAGTGCCTTCCTTCTTCAGGCCGCCTCCACTCCTCTCCAACACAACTCCACCCGACTCCAGTCCTCATTTGCAGGGAGGCGGCCCCTTTTATACACGTCCACATGGGCTCCAGGTGCTTCCAGACACTCCTCCGCGGACACTCCCTGTGTGGCGGAAGTGCCAGCTGTGCTCCTGGAAGCCCTCTAGGTGTCCCCAGTCTTCTTAACTCCAGCCGCGTGTGGCGGAAGTGCTGAGATCCAGGGCTCTGCAGGCACTGGGGCGCCCCCTGGCCGTGACCACAGGCCCCTACAGGGTTGAGCTTCCTAGCTCTGTACCCATGGCCCCCAAAGGAACCAGGGCAGTCGCCCCCTCATGGTCCGGAGGAGGCATGAGCCCTCCTCCTGTCCTCCTGGGCGTCCTGGCTGGGTGCCACCCCCAGCCGCGTGCCACACTATCTATCTATCTATCTATCTATCTATCTATCTATCTATCTATCTATCTATCTATCTATCTATCTATCTATCTATCTATCTATCTATCTATCTATCTATCTATCTATCTATCTATCTATCTATCTATCTCTGCACCTGACAACTCCTTATTCCTTCCTTTTGTGTTCTTGGACTCTGCAGGTCCTGAAGCAGATGGCCGGAGGGTCCGAGCAGATCTTTTGCTTCGGTTGCCCCCCCACCGCCCCCCTCCATTGCTGTCCTGTTCATTCTCTATGTGCATGCAGTCTGACTGCTCTGTGCACCTTATATCAGATAAACAGAAAGCCACTATAGGTCAGTAAATGTGAAAGGCGCTATATCGCAGACAGATAGGAATGGCACTCTTCAGATAGTAGACCCTCATCTACTTTGAGCCCCAAATCTCTGCACTAACTGCTGCCCCCTACCTGTTTATCTCCCTTTTCCATTGGCCGGCTTGGTAAGCAGAAACACCCACCGCACCCCCATCTCCCACCCAGTGGGTGCCCGGGGTCTCGAGACCAGCATTTCTTTGTATCATTTTCATGTCACAATACCAGTTGTGTCTCCTTCATGCAGCAGGTAGCATGCATCTGACCCAGAGCGCATCACGCAGGCAAGACCACCCACAAAGAAGTGTGCACCCCCCTTACCCATGACCCCGACAGACTGGGGTCTCGGTTAGTTATGAAAATACACATGTTGAGCAGATGGACCCTGCACCCCATGCCAATGAGGCAGTGCCCCCTCTGGTGGGGGGGGGGGGGATCAAGCCCCTCAGCTTCATTCCAACCATCCATTTTCCAACCCGCTGAATCCAAACACAGGGTCACAGGGGTCTGCTGGAGCCAATCCCAGCCAACACAGGGCACAAACCAATCCCGGGCAGGGTGCCAACCCACTGCAGGACACACACAAACACACCAAGCACACACTAGGGCCAATTTAGAATCGCCAATCCACCTCACCTGCATGTCTTTGGACTGTGGGAGGAAACCCACACTGACACGGGGAGAACATGCAAACTACACGCAGGGAGGACCCGGGAAGCGAACCACAGGTCTTCTAACTGTGAGGCAGCAGCGCTACCACTGCGCCACCATTAGCTTCATTCCTTCATTCCAATTACCCACAGGCATAAATAAATAAGTCGGTGAGGAGACGGTGGTCTGCACCCGGCCCACCATATCTTTGGAGCTGTGAAGTTGCATTGTTAGACTTATCACTTCATTTCATGGGCTTTTCAGCCATTTGGGCATTTCGTGAGAGTCAAGTAGAGACCACTGAGCCCTGGAAAGAAGATGAAGATACACCAGCCATGGATATTCAAGTCCATTATCAGGGAGTGGAGGTGCACTGGGCGCAAGTCCAGAACCAGTCCTGGCTGGCATAGCAGAGCCAGCCCACCCAAGACCGCTCATGAAGCACAGCCTGACTCTGCGCTGTCTCAGTCCCACACCGAGGGGCATTGTGGGTAGAAGCCCACTTCCGGCTGGGCCGTCCCCATGGAGGAAACCTTAATTACCATTTTGAAATGTGGCCCCCTCAGGACCCTCTCTTTCTGTTATCTAATTATCGGAAAGGCTGGATCTGCAGAGCATGTCTCTGATCCTCGGGTGAGATTACTAATAGGGCCGGCGGGGGGTGTATGTGTGTGTGTGTGTGTGTGTTGGGGGGGTTCAAGGGGTCATGCCAGCCTGCCAACCCCACCCACCTCCGTTAAGGGAAATCCCCTCCGCAACCTCAAATGTGACACACTAAAGAGAAGTGGCGCCACTTTGGGTGCAATTAAAGCAATCCGTCTGATTAATTATGAAGACGTGAAGGAAAAAGAGTCGCCAGGGTCGGCGGGCATCACAGAGGGCTGCCAACGTGCCACACAATGACGTCTGGGAGCGAATCTTCTACCAATTACTTGACAGAAGGCCTCTCTCTCACTCTCACTTTGCGAAATGCTTAGATGCCAACATGAATGGTGGCTGGTGGGTAGGTGGGGGATTTGGGGGGTGACCCCTTTTTTTATAGCGCCCTTCATGCTGAGAGAGGCGTCTAGAGTGTTGTGTCTTTTTCTTTTTGGATTTCTAATTTTCTTTCTTTTCTTTGAAGATGACACGTTTTTCTTTTTTTTTATTTTGGCGCCCCTTTCTCATCCCCTTGTATCTTGGCCAGAGCTTGTTTAGGGGTCACCAGTTATTCTCCTAATTTCAATCCCCCATTAAAATCAGAGGCCTTCTGTGATTCTTACCTTGAAAAGTTACCTTCGTTTAACGTGGATTCACTTCAAGCACTCCGACCCATTTCACTTTCTGCCCCACTTTGTTATGCTGTACTTTTATGTGTTTGCCAATGGATTCACTTGCCACTCCTGCCCGTCAGTCTACTCTCAATAATGCAAAACGACAATGTGAAGACATGAAAGGTCTGCCAATTTATTCAAAATAACGACCTGGAATCTCTCCTTCCTAGAAGTAGTCAGAGCCTTGATTCAAACCTTTTTGCAAAAGCCCCTTTGGTGGTCCTCTTGGGAAGTCCCTACAAGCTTGGCACACCTGACATTTTGATTGAGCTTTCCATTTTTGAGGTCTGACCACAGATGTTCTGTGGGGTGTAAGTCAGGGCCAGTCAAGGACCCTCACAGACGTGTTGTGAAGCCACTCCAGCGTGGTCTTGGCTTTGGGTCTCTGAGCCTCTGGCCCAGTCTGAGGTGTGCACACCCTAAATTCTGACCGGTCCCCCTGACCCACAGCATGATGCGGCCACCACCACACTTCACTGTCGGGATGGTATTGAGCGGATGACGAGCAGTGCGGGGTCTTCAGCAGACATCTCAAGTTCTACCCCAGAGTTCAGTTTTAGTCTCATCAGATCAGAGACTCACGTTCACAGGTCAGGTTGGTAACAGCGTGTGGCCGCACCCACCACATGACGACACAGTTCGGGGTCCCGGCTGGCAAAGAGACAGATATGCGGCCCTATCCCACCCTCCATCTGCCGCAGCCAGCAGTTACATGGGCGTCTCCTTGGCCTGGTTGTCAACAATGAGCTGGATCACCCTCGGGTAATGCAGTGGTGTAATGACTGGCAGAGCAGGTGACTGGGCGGGCGCCCCACACACTCGCCGTGTTCTTACTTACAAGGACGTCACAACTCGGCATTTACATTTGATTTGGTTTCAAAAGTTTTTCTTTATTTTTACTTTTTATTTTGTTTTTGAGGGCGGCACGGTGGCACAGTGGGTAGCGCTGCTGCCTCGAAGTTAGGAGACCCGGGTTTCACTTCCTGGGGTCCTCCCTGCATGGAGTTTGCATGTTCTCCCCGTGTCTGCGTGGGTTTCCTCCTACAGTCCAAAGTCTGCTGGAGCCAATCCTAGCCAACACAGGGCACAAGGCAGGGAACCAATCCTGGGCAGGGTGCCAACCCACCGCAGGACACACACACACCCAGCACACACTAGGGCCAATATAGAATCGCCAATCCACCTAACTTGCATGTCTTTGGACTGTGGGAGGAAACCCACGCAGACACGGGGAGAACATGCAGACTCCACGCAGGGAGGACCCGGGAAGCGAACCCGAGTCTCCTAACTGCGAGGCAGCAGCGCTACCCACTGTGCCAGCGTGCCGCCCGTGATTGGATATTGATTTGCTTTTTTTTGTTTTTTTCTTTTGCATTTTGTTAATTTTACATTTTTCCTTTTTTAAGTGATGAGCGGTTTGGATTTAGTTTTGGCTTTTAGTTTGTATTTCCTAGTTTAGCGTTTTCTTGTTTTCCATTGTTTAAGTGTCGGATTTTCTGATGAGGGATTTGGGGTTTTTGAATGTTAATTTTTAATTATGTTTTACTTTAGAATTTGGAAATTTGTGCCGTGGATGGTGCTTTTCGGTCCGTGTACTTTTTGGTATTTGAAATTTCATTTTAGAAGCAAAAATGAAAAACCGAAAATGAAAGGAATTTTCAGATTTTGATTTTTGATCAAACAATGAAATGAGGGAAAATAAGGTATTTTTTAATTCTGTGGTAACAAATAGAAGTGATAAACTTAAAATTTCATATACTTTTCTCGATTTATTTGTGATTCAAATAGTGAAAGTGTAATAGCTCAAAAACAACAAAACAGATGCAATTTCGTTGTCTGAAACCGGAGGTACTTCTTCTTCTGCGCAATTTTTGACGACACGTATGAACAGTCCTCCTCCTCACAACACATCGACCGACGGCCTTGAACTTACACTGCATGGCATCTGCAGAGGATGGACTGTTACATTGTTTTTCAGAACAGTAAAAGAGTGACACTCCGGGACGAGGACATGACTGCAGAAAAACTGAGTCGCATCTTTCAGGTAAAAATACAAGCTTTGCAAACTTTGCTTCATTGATATAGCAGTTCTTTTAAGAAAGTTATTGTTATTACTTACTGCGAAACAGCTAACATTTGGTGATTTCATTTACTAACACTAAGTCTGGCAATTTTTATAGTGCTAGCATTTTGAATGTGTGTAAATGTGTGAATGTTCGCTCATTGACAAGTGTTACACATGTTAAGAAAACTTTCTGTAAATCACGTTGCTCTCCTAACATGTATTACACTTTGCGCAGTTAATGCTCGAAACGTTTACTAGCTATAGTAGCCGGTAAAAGTCAATGAGCAACCATTCAAAATGCTAGCACTATAAAAATTGCCAGACTTAGTGTTAGTAAATGAAATCACCAAATGGTAGCTGTTTCACAGTAAGTAACAACAATAACGTTCATATAAGAACTGCTACATCAATGAAGCAAAGTTTGCAAAGCTTGTATTTTTACTGGAAAGAAGCGGCTCAGTTTTTCTGCAGTCATGGCCTCGTCCCGGAGTGTCACTCTTTTAGTGTTCCGAAAAACAACGTAATGGTCCATCCTCTGGTGATGCCAGTGTAACTTCAAGGCCGTTGGTCGATGTGTTGTGAGGAGGACTGTTCGCACGTGTTGTCAAAAATCGCGCAAAAGAAGAAGTACCTCCAGTTTGAGACAACGAAAATGTGTCTGTTTTATTGTTTTTGAGCTATAACACTTTCTTTATTTGAATCACAAATAAATCCAGAAAATTGTGTAATTTTAAGTTTATGACTGCTATTTGTTACCACTGAATTAAAAAAATACCTTTTTTCCCTTATTTTATTCTTTAATCAAAAATCAAAATCTGAAAATTCCTTTCATTTTCATTTTTTCGTTTTTGCATCTAAAATGAAGTTTCAAATACCAAAAAGTACACGGACCTGGATGGTGCTTTTCCTTTTGGTTCCTGTTAAGTTCAATTTTTATTTAACATTATTTTTAAAAAAGAAAATTTTGCAATCTCTGATTTCTCCTTTCCATTTTGTTAATTTCAGTTTATTTTTTTAATTCTAGTGTAGTGATTATTAATTAGTGATTAGGACTTTTTTTTTCCCTATTTGTTACTTGTTTTTCATGTAGGATTTTGTCGTTTGTGATTTGAATGTTGTTTTTATTATTAATATTTTAATTTTGTTAATCTTTCTTTTTCCTTTTTAAGTGAGGATTTCATTTGGGCTTTTTGTTCACATTTTCCTAATTTAGTTTTTTGTTTTCCATTGTTAAAATTCAGGATTTTCTAACAAGTCATTTGGAGCTTCTTTGAAGAGTTGGTTTGTTCGCGTTTCTTTTTGATTTTCCAGCTTTTAAATTGAGGATTTTGTTTGTCGTGATTTGTCATTTTATTTTGGCTTTCTTCATTTTCTTTGTTTTAGTTTTTTTATTTAGCATTTTGTAATTCGTGATCTGGATTGACTTTTGCCTTTTTCGTTGTATTATTTTATTTTGCTTGTTTAAATTTTGACTTTTGTACTCTATGGTTTGGATTTTCTTAACTTCCATTCTGTTTTTTTTTTCAGTTTTTGCTGCCATTTTTTTGGAATTTTCGTACCTTTCTGGACGGCTTTGTGTGTTGATTTCATGTCTGTCTGTCGACACAAAGCCCCTCATCCCAGCTGGATTGTAATTTGTCCCGTTTTTTCTTCAAAGAAATTTGCCAAGAAAGGTTTCACTTTTTTGAGATGTCAAATTGACGAGGGACCTTCAAGAACTTTCCGCACTTTTTTTTTTCCATCTATTTATGGAGGATTTCAAAAACCAAATGACATCATCACTTCGGGTCACCTTCCATTTTCCCAGTCACATGACCCTCTCAGACACGCCCTCCCGCCCGCCTTCACCGTTTCCAATGAAAATAGAAAAGTGTGCAAACTTTATGAAAGTCCCTCATACAAAGCTTGGATCACACAGAACTATCGCATTGTGAGAAGTTTTGAGAGCACGGCTGGACCAGGCCCACATGGAGCCCTCAGTGGGCTGGCGTGGGCTCTCCTTGGTGTGTCTGCCCCTCTGTGTCCTTACCGTAAATGTGGGAGGGTCTGCTGCATGTGCCACTTGAGCAGCATCACCTAAAGGACTCCCCCTGGTGGCCGCCCATGTCACCTAACGGATTGGCCAGATCTGATTCAGACTCTTCAGCTGCCTCCCAGTCTGTTGACCACCACCACCCTTGAGATGTTTCTACACCTTGTTTGGAGTCTGCCGGTGGTCAACTCAATCAAATAGAAGGATTCAAAAAGGCGCCCACCAGTCCATCGCAGGAACACAGGCGAGCAACAGCCAAGTCATGCAGTCGAAGGAGCTGCCTGTGGAGCTCAGTGACAGGATCAAGTCCAAGCACACATCTGGAAAGGCTGCAGCACTGAAGAATCCAAGAGCACCCTGGCAAATGGAAGAAACGTTTGGAGCAACCAGGACTCTTCCTAGAGCTGACCACCTAGCCAAGACAGAGCAGATGGGAACAAAAGGTCCTGGTAAAGACGGATAACTAAGAACCCAGATGGTCACCCTGGCTGAACGCCAGAAAACCTGTGAAGAGACCAGAGAGAAACTTCTAGAAGGACACCCACCACCACCAGTTTCCAAAGATGGCACCTGAAGGAGTCGAAAAGGCTTTGGTGTGACAAAACCAAGACTGAACTGTCTGACCTCAGTTCTAAGGGTCCGGTCTGGAGGAAAGCTAAGACCACTGTGCAATTCCATTCCAATGGTGGAGACTAGAGGGGGCTGAAGGAAGGCTTCTCCGGACCGCCAAAGACAACACAGACGTGGCTTGTTGATGGGGGGGCCAGCCAGAACCTGGACTTGAATGTCTTTGGTGAGACCTTGAAATAGCCGTCCAGTGATGGTAGTCTCCATTCTGCCTGACACAGCCTGAGAGGGTCTGCAGAGAAGAATGGCAGAAAGTCCAGATGTCTGTGGTGTCCACAAGTACTTAGTATGAACAGTTTAAGGACTGATCTCCAGGACAGACGTCCCATTGAGTGTGACGCAGTGAAACAAAAACGTTGAACCTCTTGGGACCAGCCAAAGTAACTGTGGCTTCTCTGGCCTGTTATGAGAGGTTCCCAGAAGGAGGGCTTCCTCCTCGACATTTAATTTACTGGTCTGTGAATGAATGTTGGGGTCTGGCTTGACTGTTCCTTAAGTAGTGGATTGATAGGCAGGGCTTCTGCCATCCAGAAGAAACATCTGAGGTGTTCCTGGATGTCCTCCTTCATTCGAATGGTCAAGAGGGAAGGAAAGTTAATGACTGCATTACCCCTTGTATCATTCCTCTCATTGAGAAACTCACTTGTCTGATAATACATACTGTTTAGGCTCACAAACTTTATTATTATTATTATTATTATTATTATTATTATTATTATTATTATTATTATTACTATTATGTTTATTAGAATAGTCTGGAATACATACTATTTGTTTTTAGGCTCACATTTTATTATTATTAGTAGTAGTTTTAGTATTAATTAATTAATTTAAAATAGTCAAATGGTCAAGAGGGAAGGAAAGTTAATGACAGGATTACCCTCTCATTGAGAAACTCACATGTCTGACAATACATACTGTTTAGGCTCACAAACTTTATTATTATTATTATGTTTATTTAAAATAATCTGAAATGCATGCTATTTGTGTTTAGGCTCTGTTGTGATGTGATATTTTGCATATAAGTTGATAAGTATTTTGTATGTCTTTATTTGTAGCTTAGGCAAAACTAAGTCAGGAAAGTGAATTTTATGACAGAGTTGGGGGAAGTGCCTGAAACAAGTTTGATAAATGTTTCTCTGAAGTCTCTCAAACCCCCCCCCCCCCCCCCCCCCCCCAAAAGAAGAACAGCAAAGCTGCCTAAGTGCCACCTTAACAGATGGTTTTGGGGGATGGCAGGTGTGAAGATGTTCTTTGGCCCATTGGTCTGAAGTATGGCTGTTTGGAATTTAGCTTGTATCAATAGCCTTTAAGTACCATGACACCCTATTGGCTGTAGGGGTTGGACAGAAAACCCATAAATCTGCTTGCTTTATCTCATTCTCTCTCTCTCTTACCAAACTGATGCATGAACTGAAAAGGACAACACAATGAAGAGCGCTGCTCGGCAGCCATATTGAGACAGGCATGCAACCTGTTCTGAAGAAAGCTGAGCACCAATGAGGACTTAACTGGAGACATTTTAAATAACTACAAGTCTGTGTGCCGCCTGAAACTACACATCAGCATTTATCAGGTTGTGTGGTTGCCAATATTCAAATGTTCTTTGCATATTGTTATCATTTTATGAATATTATCAATAATACATTGTTTTATGTGTAACTTAACTCCTGCTTGTCTTTTACTACACCTAATTGCCTGAGGTTATAGATATAGAAGGGAAGGTGGGGATAAGTCATGAAGTACAACACCTTAGAAACAGTGCTAAGTCTACACATTAATAATACCAAAGGGGAAAGTACAGGAATATAATACTCTACTAAGACAAAACAGGCTCCCATTTTATTATTATTAATTTTATTATTATTATTTAAAACAGTCTGAAATACATGCTACTTGGGTTTAGGCTCACATATTTTATTAATATATTTATTTAAAATAGTCTGAAATACATACTATTTGTTTTTAGGCTCACATATAATATTATTACTATTATTATTTTAAATAGTCTCAGATACATACTATTTGTGGGTGGCATGGTGGCGCAGTGGTAGCGCTGCTGCCTCACAGTTGGGAGACCTGGGGACCTGGGTTCGCTTCCCGGGTCCTCCCTGTGTGGAGTTTGCTTGTTCTCCCCGTGTCTGCCTGGGTCTCCTCCCACAGTCCAAAGACATGCAGGTTAGGTGGATTGGTGATTCTAAATTGGCCTTTGTGTGTGTGTGTGTGTGCCCTGCGGTGGGTTGGCACCCTGCCCGGGATTGGTTCCTGCCTTGCGCCCTGTGTTGGCTGGGATTGGTTCCAGCAGACCCCTGTGTCCCTGTGTTCGGATTCAGCAGGTTGGAAAATGGATGGATATACTATTTGTTTTTAGGCTCACATATTATTATTATTATTATTATTATTATTATTATTATTATTATTATTATTATTATATTTTAAATAGTCTGAAATACATACTATTGTTTTTAGGCTCACATATTATTATTATTATATTTTAAATAGTCTGAAATACATACTATTTGTTTTTAGGCTCACATATTATTATTATTATTATTATTATTATTATTATTATTATATTTAAAATAGTCTGAAATACATACTATTTGTTTTTAGGTTCACATATTATTATTATTATTATTATTATTATTATTATTATTATTATTATTATTATTATATTTTAAATATTCTGAAATACATACAATTGTTTTTAGGCTCACATATTATTATTATTATTATTATTATTATTACTATTTTAAATAGTCTGAAATACATACTATTGTTTTTAGGCTCACATATTATTATTATTATTATTATTATTATTATTATTATTATTATTGTTATATTTTAAATAGTCTGAAATACATACTATTGTTTTTAGGCTCACATATTATTATTATTATTATTATTATTATTATTGTTGTTATATTTTAAATAGTCTGAAATACATACTATTGTTTTTAGGCTCACATATTATTATTATTATATTTTAAATACTCTGAAATACATACTATTTGTTTTTAGGCTCACATATTATTATTATTATTATTATTATTATTATTATTATTATTATTATTGTTATATTTTAAATAGTCTGAAATACATACTATTGTTTTTAGGCTCACATATTATTATTATTATTATTATTATTATTATTATTGTTGTTATATTTTAAATAGTCTGAAATACATACTATTTGTTTTTAGGCTCACATATATTATTATTATTATTATTATTATTATTATTATTGTTATATTTTAAATAGTCTGAAATACATACTATTGTTTTTAGGCTCACATATTATTATTATTATTATTATTATTATTATTATTATTATTATTATTATTATTGTTATGTTTTAAATAGTCTGAAATACATACTATTGTTTTTAGGCTCACATATTATTATTATTATATTTTAAATACTCTGAAATACATACTATTTGTTTTTAGGCTCACATATATTATTATTATTATTATTATTATTATTATTATTATTATTATTATTGTTATATTTTAAATAGTCTGAAATACATACTATTGTTTTTAGGCTCACATATTATTATTATTATTATTATTATTATTATTATTATTATTATTATTGTTATATTTTAAATAGTCTGAAATACATACTATTGTTTTTAGGCTCACATATTATTATTATTATTATTATTATTATTATTATTATTATTATTATTATTATTATATTTTAAATAGTCTGAAATACATACTATTGTTTTTAGGCTCACATATTATTATTATTATATTTTAAATACTCTGAAATACATACTATTTGTTTTTAGGCTCACATATATTATTATTATTATTATTATTATTATTATTATTATTATTGTTATATTTTAAATAGTCTGAAATACATACTATTGTTTTTAGGCTCACATATTATTATTATTATTATTATTATTATTATTATTATTATTATTATTATTATTGTTATATTTTAAATAGTCTGAAATACATACTATTGTTTTTAGGCTCACATATTATTATTATTATATTTTAAATACTCTGAAATACATACTATTTGTTTTTAGGCTCACATATATTATTATTATTATTATTATTATTATTATTATTATTATTATTATTGTTATATTTTAAATAGTCTGAAATACATACTATTGTTTTTAGGCTCACATATTATTATTATTATTATTATTATTATTATTATTATTATTATTATTATTGTTATATTTTAAATAGTCTGAAATACATACTATTGTTTTTAGGCTCACATATTATTATTATTATATTTTAAATACTCTGAAATACATACTATTTGTTTTTAGGCTCACATATATTATTATTATTATTATTATTATTATTATTATTATTATTATTATTATTATTATTGTTATATTTTAAATATTCTGAAATACATACTATTTGTTTTTAGGCTCACATATATTATTATTATTATTATTATTATTATTATTATTATTATTATTGTTATTGTTATTATTATTATTATATTTGTTTTAAATATTTTATTATTGTTATTATTAACTGTATTATGTAAAGTAGCCTGAGATGCCTGCTAGTTGGGTTTAGGCTGTCATATTTGATCAGTATACGTATTTAAACGCCCCCCACAATGCACACCAAGTGTCCACTGTGCACTATTGGGAGCGTCTGTCAGGGCAGGGTGTGCCCCCATTCCAATAGCTGGAGTCTATCGAAACGCTCGGCTCTTTCTTTGCTCTGAGGCCTGCGAGGTTGGGAATCATTCAAGTAAATATTTCTCTGTTTTTTACGCGGAGAGCCCAGTCAGCATGTGGGTGGCTTGGGAAAGACGCAAAATAAACAATGATTTCAATTTTAAAAACTGCACTCGTCAGATGGCTGTCTGAAGATCAGTCCCGGGGTGAAAATCGCTTCTTTTTTCATTTATTTTTCTAATTTTTTTTTTCTTTTTCATCGACTGACGGGGAGTTGTGTAAAACTGGGATGGTAGTAGCCATTCCGTATCATTCCTTCACTTTGTTATTGCTGGTAAATCTTTAAACTGCCGGGCCACCGTGGTCTGCTGCCTTGAAAAGACTTTAAAGCAATCAGCGCCGTGCCATCCATCATTCCAACCTAAGGCTGCCATTTTATTTATTATATTATTTAAAGATTTTATGGGCTGACGAGCTGAAGGTGTAAATCATAGATGAGGAGCCCAGAAAGGAAAATGAGGCGTTCAAGAAATTGTTAACATTAAGCCAAGCAATAAAAAGCCTGTAACTTTCCATACGGTTTAGGGCTGCCATAGCTCTTCTTGGCCAGAGGGGGCGCCCTTCTAAACACACAAGCAGGTAATGCCCAGCTTGATTAAGTCAATTAAGCTTTCGTTTTTTTTTTTTACTATCACATTTTTATTAAGTAAATATCAAATATAAGTTGCACAAAACAATCAAACATAACCATGAAAATTTCAAAATGAAACACCCAACCAACCTCCCTAATCAAGGAGGAGAAAGCTCCTGGGTCATTCAGTAAAATGGCCCAACCAGGTTCCCCATTTAGAAGTATCTGAGCCAGCAGCACCATCAGTTCTAACAGCAGATGGTTCGAGGGGCATAATTGTTGTAGAAAGAGGATTTCCAGAATGAAAAGCTTAGAGAGTCCGGAGACGGGGATATGATGCCAGGGCTAACTTATCAGGATTTACGCCCAAACAGAACAATCTCTGCTGAAAAAGGGGAAAGCGAGAGAGCTACAGGTAAGTACAGTATGTCTCTACCAAAGTACCGGAGGGTCTGGGAGAGTAAGTCAAATAACCAACAAAGAGGATCGTGAGAGGGGCCCATAGGGAGCGGTTTCCAGGTTGATGTTTTGGGATTTCCAGAGGCAAAAATCGGGTCCCAATCAAGAGGAGCAGGTAAGTGACAGATCCTGACCCCAGGGCAGGGACCAGAAGGCAACCATGTTAAAGTTAATAAAGACGACTGCGTCCGAGTTAACAAAGAGGATGAGAGGAGAAGACCGAGGAATAACACAAGGTCCGATAACTGACCGGAGATTAAAACACAAAGAGGGTGATGGACCTCCGCGACTGAAAGAGTCTCAGTCCCACCCACAGCCATCAAAAATGTCCCCAAGGGTGACAATGCCATGCACTACCCAGCCCGGAGAACGAGACAGGGTGACCTCTGATATGGAGAGTGGGGTTATTATAAATGGGGGGGGTATGTGAATGTAAACCTGAGGAGGGACACCGTGTGTATTGTTAAAATTAATTATATATGCTTCTCTAGCTCTAAATAACAATTGTTAATATTCAATAAGAAAGTGCCCAAACTCCACAAACAGGCTTTGACCTGCACAGGCCTACAGTGGGGAGCTGGCTTTGAAAGTTCAAGAACATCCTAAATCTCCCAAAAATGCCCTTCAAGGGAGAGGTGCCTTCAAACCTCTGGCTTGAGAGACAAGTCCAACACAGAATCTTTATTAAAGATTATTATAATTAAAAAATAATAACAAAAATAAGACAAAAAGGTGGGCCTAAAAGAGACAAACCCACTGCACATCTGTAATCCCAGAATTAAAAAATAAAATAAAACAAAGACAGAAGCAATAAAGCCAGAAAAAAAAAAGAAAAATAATCAATCCAGTCACATGGCAATTCACGGCCGACCAAAATGAAGCGTTTCACACTTACGGACGAGGACCATAGGAACACAGTGGGTTAATCGTGAACTAGAATGTTCCAGTTGCTCTAATAACTCTTAGATGACTTTTATTATTATTATTACTTTAAGAGGGTCTCATATTTTTTATGACTCTCTAGGACCCTTTAATATTTGTTTTGATCAGCGCCGCTCCACATGGCTAATTTTGTATGCGTTCGCTCTGCACCACTTTCCTTACACCAGTGTTTCTCAACCTTTATGGTCCCACACCTTCAGTTTTGCCTTTTTACACTCTGTGATGACCCACTAGCAGCCCCCCTCGGTGAAATGAGCACATTTAGCAATTGGGACACATTAAAGCACAGCACTGCCGATCTCTTTGGTGGCCCACCACAACCCAATCATGAGCCAACAATGGCAATCCTCGACCCACCAGCAGCAACCCTGGTCTTGGGATCCAGTGGTTGAGAAACTTTTGCTTATGTGACCCACTGGGGGTGCAATCCAGTGGTTTAGAAACACTGCCTTAGGCAGAGCTGGCGTGCTGCCACCAGTACATGAAGATCCGTGTGTGGTACTCCAAATACCCACTGGTGACCCACACCCGACCCACTGAGCCTCAACTGTAATGACCCATACACTCAGTGACCAACATGTGGCCAAAAAGCCGGTCCCAAATAGAGTCTGGTATCTCTGCAGCCCAGAGCCTCCACCCTGGAGGTCCAAGTAAGTGGAGTTAACTTACATTAGAAAGATTTAGACAAGAACAGGCCCTTCAGCCCAACAAAGCTCACCAGTCGTGTCCACTTATTTCTTCCAAAAAAACATCAAGTCGAGTTTTAAAGGTCCCTAAAGTCCTCCTGTCCACCACACTACTTGGTCTCTTACTCCACGTGTCTGTGGTTCTCTGTGTGAAGAAAAACTTTCTAAGCTTTGTGTGAAATTTCCCCTTCACAAGTTTCCAACTGTGCTCCCCATGTTCTTGATGAAGTAATTTTAAAGTCTCCATCTCAATCCACTGGACTGATTCCCTTCATCATTTTAAACCCTTCAGTCAGGTCTCCTCTTCATCTCTTTAAGGATCAACTCCTTCTGTCATTCCTCTTTGTTCATCCCCTGTAGCCCCTGAATCAACCCAGTCGCTCTTCTCTGGACCTTCTCTAGCGCTGCTATGTCCTTTTTGGAGACCCAAACTTCTCCCAGGACTCCAGATGAGGTCTCACCAGTGTGTTATAAAGCTGGAGCAGACCCTCCTGTGACTTGTACTGCACACATCAAGGTGCTATATAACCTGACATTCTGTTAACCCTCTTAATGGCTTCTGAACACTGACTGGCAGTTGATAGTCCACTACGACTTCTAAATTCTTCTCATATGGTGGGCTCTCGATTTCCAGACCGCCCATTGTGTATTCAAACCTCACATTTTCACTTCCTACGTGTAATTCTTTACATTTATTGACATTAAATGTCATCTGCTGTTACAAATCTGCCCAAAACCTGTCTGCTGTCCAAGTCCTTCTGTGATGATTTAACAGATTCCAAATTATCTGCCAATCCACCTATCTTGGCATCATCTGCTAACTTCACCAGCTTGTTCTTTATATTCTTATCTAAATCAATTATAATTATTAATAATAGCACCTGCCCCAGCACTAACCCCTGCTGGTCACCACTCTTAACGTCACCCAATTCTGATGAGGTTCCTCACACCATCACCTTCTGCTTCCTGTGTTTGAGCCAATTCTTCTCCACCCCACACCCTGAACTGCCACTTCTTTTAGTGTGATGCCCACCCTCTTATCAAACGCTTTCTGAATGCCCAGATTAATAATCTCATCTGATCCTTTTGTTGCCTCCTCATTGAAGTCCAGCCTGTTAGTCAAACACGACCTCCATCTTCTGACCCCACACTGACTGTTCAGTTAAACTCCTGCATGTTCTTTCCAGGTGTTGCTCAATCTTATCCTTAATAATTCCTTCCATTAATTTTCGTGTGATGCCCATTAATCTTACTGGCCTATAGTTGCTTGGATCTGCCCGGACTCCCTTTTAATGTAATGGGGTGATATTTGCCATTTTCCAGTCCTTCAGAATGTCCCCAGTGCCCAGTGCCATCCTATAAATACGTGTCCAGTGTTTCTATCGGCACTCGCTGGCCCCCTTAAGAACTCGAGGGCGAGTCTGATCTGGTCCTGGTGGTCTGGGTGATGTCAGCCTATTTAATCTCAGCAGCACTTCTCTCTCTCTACAATTTCCAAATACCTCAATACCTCCTTAGTAGTCCCTGTTACCACTCAACGGTTATCCACTAACTCCCCTGTGAAGACCTCAGAAAAATTCGAGTTTAGAGCGTCCGCTGTTTCACTGTCTGTATCTTTTAATTCTGCTTTACTATTTCTGATGCACTTCACCTCCTCCCTGATTGCTCTTCTGCTACTAAAATACTGAAAGAATCTCTTAGGGTCGCCTTATTCAGTGGGTGGGCCTCTCTGGCAGGGTCTTAAATTGGTTTGAATGCTATCTGGCAGGTAGAAAATTCTTTGATAGTTGTGGTAATTATACTTCAATGACACAAGATACAGTGTAACCAGAAAGTATTCACAGCACATCACTTCTCCACATTTTGTTATGTTACAGCCTTATTCCAAAATGGATTAAATTCATTTTTTCCTCAGAATTCTACACACAACACCCCATAATGACAACATGAAAAAAGTTTACTTGAGGTTTTTGCAAATTTATTAAAAATAAAACAACTGAGAAATCCCATGTCCATAAGTATTCACAGCCTTTGCTCAATACTTTGTCGATGCCCCTTTGGCAGCAATTCCAGCCTCAAGTCTTTATGAATATGATGCCACAAGCTTGGCACACCTATCCTTGGCCAGTTTGGCCCATTCCTCTTTGCAGCACCTCTCAAGCTCCATCAGGTTGGATGGGAAGCGTCGGTGCACAGCCATTTTAAGATCTCTCCAGAGATGTTCAATCAAATTCAAGTCTGGGCTCTGGCTGGGCCACTCAAGGACATTCACAGAGTTGTCCTGAAGCCACTCCTTTGATATCTTGGCTGTGTGCTTAGGGTCGTTGTCCTGCTGAAAGATGAACTGTCACCCCAGTCTGAGGTCAAGAGCATTCTGGAGCAGGTTTTCATCCAGGATGTCTCTGTACATTGCTGCAGTCATCTTTCCCTTTATCCTGACTAGTCTCCCAGTCCCTGCCGCTGATAAACATCCCCACAGCATGATGCTGCCACCACCATGCTGCACTGTAGGGATGGTATTGGCCTGGTGATGAGCGGTGCCTGGTTTCCTCCAAACGTGACGCCTGGCATTCATACCAAAGAGTTCAATCTTTGTCTCATCAGACCAGAGAATTTTCTTTCTCATGGTCTGAGAGTCCTTCAGGTGCCTTTTGGCAAACTCCAGGCGGGCTGCCATGTGCCTTTTACTAAGGAGTGGCTTCTGTCTGGCCACTCTACCATACAGGCCTGATTGGTGGCTTGCTGCAGAGATGGTTGTCCTTTTGGAAGGTTCTCCTCTCTCCACAGAGGACCTCTGGAGCTCTGACAGAGTGACCATCGGGTTCTTGGTCACCTCCCTGACTAAGGCCCTTCTCCCCCGATCGCTCAGTTTAGATGGCTGGCCAGCTCTAGGAAGAGTCCTGGTGGTTTCGAACTTCTTCCACTTACTGATGATGGAGGCCACTGTGCTCATTCGGACCTTCAAAGCAGCAGACATTTTTCTGTAACCTTCCCCAGATTTGTGCCTGGAGACAATCCTGTCTCTGCGGTCTACAGACAATTCCTTTGACTTCATGCTTGGTTTGTGCTCTGACATGAACTGTCCACTGTGGGACCTTCTATAGACAGGTGTGTGCCTTTCCAAATCATGTCCAGTCAACTGAATTTACCACAGGTGGACTCCAATGAAGCTGCAGAAACATCTCAAGGATGATCAGGGGAAACAGGAGGCACCTGAGCTCAATTTTGAGCTTCACGGCAAAGGCTGTGAATACTTATGTACATGTGCTTTCTCAGTTTTTTTATTTTTAATAAATTTGCAAAAACCACAAGTAAACTTTTTTCATGTTGTCATTATGGGGTGTTGTGTGTAGAATTCTGAGGAAAAAAATGAATTTAATCCATTTTGGAATAAGGCTGTAACAGAACAAAATGTGGAAAAAGTGATGCGCTGGAATACTTTCCGGATGCACTGTATTCTATATGGTGGTCCACAAGGCTCTATCCTGGGTCCACGACTGTTCTCGATTTACATGCTTCCGTTAGGTCAGATTATCTCAAGGCATAACGTGAGCTACCACAGCTATGCTGATGACACACAACTGTATTTATCAATAGCGCCTGATGACCCCGACTCTCTTGATTCACTGGCACAATGTTTTACTTGTGTTTCTGAGTGGATGAGTAGTAATTTTCTCAAACTAAATAAGGAGAAAACAGAAATTTTAGTGATTGGTAAAAATGGATATAATGAGGTTTTCAGAAATAAACGATGAATTAGGATTAAAAGTCAAGACGGAGGTAAAGAATTCAGGGGTAACTATTGACTCTGACCTGAATTCTAAATTACATATTAATCAGATTACTAGGACAGCATTTTTTCACTTAAGAAATAGAGCAAAAGTTAGACCTCTTATAGCATTGCAAGATACTGAGATATTAGTTCACGCTTTTGTTTTCAGTCGACTAGATTACTGTAACGCACTCCTCTCAGGACCACGCCAGAAAAAAAAAAAAGACATCAATCGATTGCAACGAGTGCAGAATAGAGCTGCTAGAATCTTAACTAGGAAAAGAAAATCCGAGCACATCACCCCAGTCCAGATGTCACTACACTGGTTACCTGTGTCATTTAGAACTGACTTTAAAATACTGCTTATGGTTTACAAAGCCTTAAATCATCTCTGCTACATCTTATATTTCGGAATGTCTGACACCTTACACTCCAAATCGTAACCTTAGATCCTCAAATGAGGGTCTGCTTAGAATTCCAAGAGCAAAACGTAAAAGAAGTGGTGAGGCGGGTGGCCTTCTGCTGTTACGCACCTCAAATCTGGAATAGTTGACTGATAGAAATTCGCCAGGCTAATATGGCGGAGCACTTTAACACACTGCTGACAACACATTACTGTAACATGGCTTTCTCATAACTTCATTTTAGTTTAACCCTGATGCTCTGTATGTTCTATTAATTATCATTATTATTCATGGTGGCTCCACAATCCATACTGACCCCTACTTTCTCTTCTGTTCTTTTTCTGGTTTTCTGCTGTGGTGACCTGCGCCACCACCACCTGATCAAAGCACCGTGATGTCCCTACACTGATGGATTAAAGACCAGAAGTCCACATGACCGTCATCATCAAGTTCTTCTATGTGAACCCTGAATACCCTGAGGACTGATTGAGATCATTTATGCTAGGGGGGGCTCGGTGGTCTCGTGGCCTCAGAACCCCTGCAGATTTTATTTTTTCCATCCGTTTTTGTTTTTTTGCTGTCCTCCCTGGCCATCGGACCTCACTTTTATTCCATGTTAATTAGCGTTCCCTAATTTTTAGTTCTTATTTATTTTGTCTTTGTTCTCTTTCTTCATCAAGTAAAGCACTTTGAGCGACATTGTTTGTTTCATTCAGAAATAAATGTTGTTGTCTATCGCCTTATCTGCTGTGTTTCTCTCTAACTGTCTTTTAGCCTCCCTGATATCCTTCTTTATGGCTCCCCTTATGTTCTCATACAACTTATTAGTCTTTTATGCTTTATTTGTCCGCTTTTTCCTTTGAAGTTTCTTTTTTAATCCACCATGGAGGTGTTTTTTTTTTTTTTTTATTTTCCCATTACATAATACACAAAACGCAAAATAAACAATGATTTCAATTGTAAAAACTGCACTCATCAGATGGCTGTCTGAAGATCAGTCCCGGCGTGAACATCGCTTCTTTTTTCATTTATTTTTCAATTTTTTTTGTCTTTTTCATCAACTGACGGGGAGCTGTGTAAAACTGGGATGGTAGTAGCCATTCCGTATCATTCCTTCACTTTGTTATTGCTGGTAAATCATTTAGGTCTGTATCTGTCCTGCATTACGTGTAAAACATTTTTAAATCTTGTTCCACTGCTCCTCGACGGTCTCCACACTTAAACGTTTATCCCAGTCCATCCTCCTTAGACTTTTCCACATCTGCTCAACATTTGCCCTGCCAAAGATAAACTTGACGGTTTTAGTCTTTGCATCTGCACTCTTACCAAACACTGAGCAGTGCATTATGTTACGGTCACGTGACCCTAGTGGTCCAATCACCTCCACGGCCTCAATTCCATCCTGATCATTACTAAACACTAAATCCAGACAGGCTTCACCCCGCGTTGGTGCTTTAACACGCTCCTCCATCTGGAAGGTTATCCCAGTTAATATTCGGATTATTAAACTCCCCCGTGACTGTCATATACCTCTCTTGTAAACCTGCCTTTTTGATATTAATAATAAGATGGTGTGTTGAAATTACTGTCTGCGTTGGGTGGTCTCTAACACGCTCCTAACATAAGGCCTCTTTCCCTAATGCTTTCCAGGTGAAGCCAGACGTCCTCACTAAGATGGAGCTCAAAGTCAAAGAGAACTTTATTGTCATCACAACCATTGTCACAGATGGCTGGGGTTCTGACCCGGCCGGGATGCCTAGAAGGACCGGAAGGTGACCTTTATGTCTTCCGGGTCATGAGGGGGCGCCTTAAGCCTCGTAGAACCCAGGAAACCTTTACTTCCTCCACACTCGGCAAGATGGCAGAAGAACCTGCCAGGGATGCCCCGGAGTGCTTCCGGTGCAAAGGGCAGCACTTCCGCCACACCAGGAGGGACGTCATCAGACACCTGGAGCACATCCGGGCAGTTGGGAGTGGGAGCAGGACGAAGCGCCCATAAGGAGAGGAAAGGCGGCCACGGCCATTGAGAGAGACGCCTGAATAAGGGGGAATTGGTGCTGAGTGCTTCTGTGCGTTTTATAAAGATGTGGCTTCCGACTGGTGGTGTTTTGGGCAAGTCTCACACCATACACAAGTATACAGTTGGACAAAATTGCGAAGCTCAGGGTCCGCAATGTAACAACATGACGTGCAAATAATAAATTAAAAATAGAATCCATCCATCCATCCATCCATTTTCCAACCCGCTATAACCTAACTACAGGGTCACGGGGGTCTGTTGGACCCAATCCCAGCCAACACAGGGCTCAAAGCAGGAAACAAACCCCAGGCAGGGCGCCAGCCCACCACAGGGTACACACACCCGCACACCACACACAGGATCACCAATGCACCTAACCTGCATGTCTTTGGACTGTGGGAGGAAACCCACACAGACACGGGGAGAACATGCAAACTCCATGCAAGCGAACCCGGTTCTCCAAACTGCAAAGCAGCAGGGCTACCCACTGCGCCAGCATGCCGCCCATATATATATATATATATATATATATATATATGTATTGTGATGAATGGCCAGGGCCCATGCCCAACCAGGACGTCCTTGCATCATATGTATCAGGGGAGCAAGCATGAGAAACACAACATCTCCACGCAGGGAGGACCTGGGAAGTGAACCTCAGGTCTCCTAACTGCGAGGCAGCAGTGCTACCCACTGCGCCACCGTGCCGCCTGCTAGAAATCTACATTTTGTACCTAATACTTGTATGCAAAATTTGGGTGACCTAAGTGAAAGCGTACTCAAGTTATCGTGTTTATACACTCACACACACACACACACACACACACATACACACACACACACACACACAAACACACAAACATAATTCCAAAAATGGTATTTTCAGACTCAGAGAGGTCTCAAACGTCGAGATTCATCAAAATCTCGAAATAAAATTTTTTGACGATTACAAATCTTTCCCTATACTTTGTATATGTAAGCGTTTATCTATGAACCAGGATAACACAGTAGAGCATCAGATGGCCTTGTAACTCAGCAGAAAAAGAAGCGAACCTGGGTGTCCTAACTGCTAGGCATCAGCGCTACCCATTGCGCCACCGTGCCACCCATAATAAATAATAGATATAGATAATACAGAAGTGATCAGTGTATGATGATAGTTGTTTAAGACGTGTGTAAACAATGACAGGTCAGAATGTTTCACGGCAGAAGGATATCAAGAATGTCAAAATCCTTAAAGGTCAGTATGAGATCTTCAGTTCTTCTCTCCATGCACACTCGTCTTCACAGGTCAGTGGCTCGCATGTCTAAAAGTTCTGTTTTTAGAGGTGGTTGAGGACGTGTGGAAGATCCCAGGGGGCAGCATTGGTGTTAAGGAGTCTGACAGCTTGGGGGTAAAAGCTCTCCTGCAGCCTGGCAGATCTGGCTCTGATGCTGCAGTATCTTCTCTTGGATGGCAGAAGTGTGAGGGGTGTAAGGGGGTCCTGCTCAATGCTGCAGGCCTTGTGGACACTGTGTTTGTAAAATATGTCCTGTAGTGAAGGGAAGGAGAGGCATCCCAATAATGTCCTCTGCTGTCTTCACTGTCCTTTGCGGTCGGATATGTTGCAGTTGCCATATTAGACCGTGATGCCGCTGGTCCGAACACTCTCAATGGTGCCTCTGTAGAACATAGTGAGGATGGAAGGGGGAAGACTTGCTCACTTCAGTTGCCTCCTGAATTGTAGTCTCTGCTGGTCTTTCTTGATTAGCAATGAGGTGTTATGAGTCCACGTAAGTTCCTCAGTTATGTGCACACCGAGGAACTTGGTACTCCTCACAGTCTCCACATGCTGAGTGGGATGTGGGAAGGACGTGATTTTGTGAAGTCCACGATTATCTCTTATGTCTTGTCGACATTGAGAGAGAGAGAGATTGTTGTCTTCACACCATGCGGACAGCCGTTCCACCTCATCTCTGCATGCCGTTTCATCATTCCTGCTCATCAGTCCCAGCACCTTCGTATCATCCGCAAACTTGATGATGTGGTTGGTGTTGTGCAGTCAGGCAGGGTGAGGAGCAGTGGACAAAGCACCCAGCCCTGAGGCAACTCCAGTGCTCAGGGTGATGATGCTGGAGGTGTTGCTAGCCCATCTCGAACTGACTGGGGCCTCTCTGTCAAGAAGTCCAGGAATCCAATTGCAGAGGGTGGTGTTCAGGCCCACCTGCTCAGTTTTAACAACCAGCTTTGAGGGGATGATTGTGTTGAGAGGCGGAGCTAAAGTCTACTGAAAGAGCATGCCATGACATTGTTTTTCAGTGTGTCAGGGAGAGGTGAGAGAGGCAGAGCACATGGCATCCTCATGTGACCTAGTTTGAGCGGTATGTTGCACTGAAGGGTAGGGAGGTCAGGGAGATTGTCTTTATGAGTGACTGGACTAACCTTTAGAAGCACTTCATGAGGATTGGTCGTTGAGTGCCAATTGGTCAGGTAGTCATTCAGGCATCGTCACTGATGACTTCGGGTAAGAACTGGTAATGATCGGTGTGAGGTGGGGGTTGGACTTGAAGCATGCTGGGACTGACGACTGGCTCAGAGATTTGAAGATGTCTGTGAGGACACATGCCAGTTGACTGGCACATTCTTTGAGCACAACGACCTAGGTATTTGTCAGAGTCCTGCAGCCTTGCAGTGGATTGACTCTGGATAGAGTCCTCCTCACGTCAGTTATGGAGAAACAGAGTCGACGGAGGGAGGGGTTGCTTTGTTCTGCGCCTCAAACCGTTTGAAGAAGTTGTTCGGCTGATCCGGACGGGAGGCATCACCATCGCTGCTGTGTGGGTCAGGCTTGTAGTTTGTAATTGGCTCATCATCCAACTGAAGAGGACTTGCATTTAAATTCTGTTTGGCATGAACAGCCACCCCACCTCCTTTTCTGTTCTGTCTCTATCCCTCTATGTTACACTCATCTTTGTTATTTAGCCAGGTTTCTGTTATTGTGATAATATCATAATTAGGCTCTGCTACGTACAACTCCAACTCACGTACCTTGTTTTTGATCAATCAGTCCGAGTCCTTACCCTCTTAGATGGCTGCAGCCCTAATGGTCCAATCAGCCTGAGCTCGAATGAGCATCTGAGAGTCTCGTCTGCCAGTCAGTCTGCCAATCTGTTTGAATCAGCGGACTCTCGGGTGACTGCAGGACTCCTCACCCATCACCTGAGAGTCCTCCTTGTCAATCAGTTTGAGCTTGAAGAAGTGGGCTCTAAAGTGACTGCAGCCCGACTGACCACAGTGCCCGGCAGCCCTAAGTGCCAGTCAGTTTCAATTTCAACCAAAAAGCCAATCAGCTTGAATTACTGGCCTCTCAGGTGACTGCAGCCCGACTGACCACAGCACCTGAGAGTCTCGTCTGCCAGTCAGTCTGCCAATCTGTTTGAATCAGCGGACTCTCGGGTGACTGCTGGACTCCTCACCCATCACCTGAGAGTCCTACTTGTCAATCAGTTTGAGCTTGAATTAACTGGGGTCTCAAGTGACTGCGGCCTAATTGACCACAGTGCCCAGCAGCCCTAAGTGCCAGTCAGTTTCAGTTTCAACCAAAAAGCCAATCAGCTTGAATCAGTGGCCCCTCAGGTGACTGCAGCCCGACTGACCACAGCACCTGAGAGTCCCAATGGCCAATCGGTTTGATTTTGAATCAGATCTGCCATTCCGTTTGAGTCATTGGGCTCTTGGGTGCCCCAGAATCCTAATTGACTGTCACTTTGAGTTGGCATCATTGGGTCTCAGGTGGATGTGAGTTAATTAACGCGGCACCTGAGGGTCCTGATGGCCAAACAGTTTCAACCAAGAAGCCAATCAGCTTGAATCAGTGGCCTCTCAAGTGACTGCAGCCCAATTGAACACAGTGCCCAGCAGCCCTAAGTGCCAGTCAGTTTTAGTTTCAACCAAAAAGCCAATCAGCTTGAATTAGTGGCCTCTCATGTGACTGCAGCCCAACTGACCACAGCACCTGAGAGTCCCAATGGCCAATCAGTTTGATTTTGAATCAGATCTGCCATTCCGTTTGAGTCATTGGGCTCTTGAGTGCCCCAGAGTCCTAATTGACTGTCACTTTGAGTTGGCATCATTGGGTCTCAGGTGGATGTGACTTAATTAACTGCTGCACCTGAAGGTCCTGATGGCCAAACAGTTTGCCAATTTCTTTGAATCAGTGGGCTCTCAAGTGACTGCAGATAACTCAACCAAACACCTCAGAGTCCTACATGCTAATCACTTTAAGCCTGAATCAGTGGCCTCTCAGGTGACTGCAGCCCGACTGACCACAGCACCTGAGAGTCCCAATGGCCAATCGGTTTGATTTTGAGTTAGTCTTCCATTCCGTTTGAGCCACTGGGCTCTTGGGTGACTGCAGCCACAAATTGACAACAGCAACTCACAAGCTTAATGGCCAAGTCAGTTAAATCCATGAGCTTTCCGATGGGTGACGTGCAGCTCAAATGCACAACACCTGACAACAAATTTACCAGTCACTTTGATTTTAAATCAATCAGCTTGAATTATTGAGCTATCAGGTGACTGCAGCTTAAGTGACCACAGCACCTGAGAGTCCTACTGGCCAATTACTTTGTGTTAGTGGGCTTTCAAGTGACCGCGTCCAAACTGACCACAGCAACTGAGAGCCCTAATGGCCAATCGGTTTGATTTTGAATCAGGTCTGCCATTTAGGTTGAGTCATTGGGCTCTTGAGTGACTGCAGCCCAACTGACCACAGCACCTGAGAGTCTTAATGGTAAATCAGGTTGAATCCATGAGCTCCCCGATGGGTGACTGCTGGTCAATCACAACACCAGACAACAAAATTACCAATCAGTTTGATTTTAAGTC
Organism: Erpetoichthys calabaricus; assembly: GCF_900747795.2. Lineage (NCBI taxonomy): Eukaryota > Metazoa > Chordata > Cladistia > Polypteriformes > Polypteridae > Erpetoichthys > Erpetoichthys calabaricus. The sequence continues at coordinate 311,273,230 of NC_041397.2, forward strand.
AATCAGCTTGAATTTTTGAGCTACCAGGTGACTGCAGCTTAAGTGACCACAGCACCTGAGAGTCCTGATGACCAATTGGTTTGATTTTGAGTTAATCTGCCATTCTGTTTGAGTTGTTGAGCTATCAGGTGACTGCACCTTAATTGACCACAGCACCTGAGAGTCCTACTTGGCCAATTACTTGTGTTAGTGGGCTTTCAAGTGACCATGTCCAAACTGACCAGAGCAACTGAGAGCCCTAATGGCCAATCGGTTTGATTTTGAATCAGGTCTGCCATTTAGGTTGAGTCATTGGGCTCTCGAGTGACTGCAGCCCAACTGACCACAGCACCTGAGAGTCTTAATGGTCAATCAGGTTGAATCCATGAGCTCTCCGATGTGTCACTGCTGGTCGATCACAACACCTGACAACATTACCAATCAGTTTGATTTTAAAGTCAATCAGCTTGAATTATTGAGCTATCAGGTGACTGCAGCTTAAGTGACCACAGCAACTGAGAGTCCTAAATGCTAATCAGCCAATCAGGTTGAATCCATGAGCTCCTGATGTGTGATTGCAGGTTCAACCAACAATCTGACAACCCTAATTGCCAGTCAGTTTAATTTTAAACCATTCAGCTTGAATTAATGAGCTATCAGGTGACTGCAGCTTAATTGACCACAGCAACTGAGAGTCCTGATGACCAATTGGTTTGATTTTGAATCAGGTCTGCCATTTTGGTTGAGTCATTGGGCTCTCGAGTGACTGCAGCCCAACTGACAACAGCAACTCAGAGTCTTAATGGCCAATTATTTCAAGTCAGTGGTCTTTCTAGTCATCGCGACCAAAACTGACCACAGCACCTGAGAGTCTTAATGGTCAATCAGGTTGAATCCATGAGCTCCCCAATGGGTGACTGCAGGTCAATCACAACACCAGACAACAAAATTACCAATCAGTTTGATTTTAAGCCAATCAGCTGGAATTATTGAGCTATCAGGTGACTGCAGCTTAAGTGACCACAGCACCTGAGAGTCCCGATGACCAATTGGTTTGATTTTGAGTTAGTCTACCATTCTGTTTGAGTTATTGAGCTATCAGGTGACTGCAGCTTAATTGACCTGAGCAACTGAGGGTCCTAATGGTCAATCGGCTTGATTTTTGAATCAGGTCTGCCATTCTGTTTGAATCATTGGGCTCCTTGAGTGACTGCAGCTTAACTGACCACAGCACCTGAGAGTCTTAATGGTCAATCAGGTTGAATCCATGAGCTCTCCGATGTGTGACTGCAGGTCAATCACAACACCTGAAAACAAAATTACCAATCAGTTGATTTTAAGACAATCAGCTTGACTTATTGAGCTATCAGGTGACTGCAGCTTAATTGACCACAGCACCTGAGAACCCAAATGGCCAGTCGGTTTGATTTTGGTCCAGCTCATCATTCAGTTTGAATCTTTGGCCTCCCAAGTGACTGCGGCCCACACTGACCTCAGTGTCTGAGAGTTCAGATTTCAAATCAATTTGAATTCGTTCCACCAAGACACCCGTTGTGAGTGTGAAGGACCAGAGCAAAATTATGAATGCGATTAAAAGGAAAGAAACAAAGCAGCAAGAAGAGGGTGTGGTGAAAGAAAAAAAATAACGGAAGATGAAAACAAAACAGGGAGCAGAGATCTTAACAAAAGAGAAGTGAAGGAAATTCCCAAAAAATTCCAAAGAATTTGGTCAAAACAGAAATATTCATCCATTATCCAACCCACTATATCCTAACTACAGGGTCACGGGGGTCTGCTGGAGCCAATCCCAGCCAACACAGGGCACAAGGCAGGAAACAAACCCCGGGCAGGGTGCCAGCCCACTGCAGGGCACACATAGACACAAACCAAGCACACCCACAGGACAATTTAAGATCGCCAAAGCACCTAACCTGCATGTCTTTGGACTGTGGGAGACACGGGGAGAACATGCAAACTCCACGCAGGGAGGACCTGGGAAGCGAACCCGGGTCTCCTTACTGCGACACAGCAGAGTTACCCACTGTGCCACCGTGCCGCCCGCTATTCAATACATCCATCAATTATCCAACCTGCTATATCCTAACTTACAGGGTCACGGGGGTCTGCTGGAGCCAACCCCAGCCAACACAGGGCACAAGGCAGGAAACAAACCCCGGGCAGGGCGCCAGCCCACCGCAGGGCACACACACCAAGGGTGATTTTAGGATCGCCAGTGCACCTAACCTGCATGTCTTTGGACTGTTGGGAGGAAAGGAAACCCACACAGACACGAGGAGAGCAAGCAGACTCCACGCAGGAGACCAGGTCTCCTTGTTGCGAGGCAGCAGCGCTACCCACTGCGCCACCGTGCCACAAAACAGACATATGATAAAGGTAAAATAAAACCAAACCAAACCTGCGGGCCGAGACTGAGCACCACAGCCCCGTGTCACCAGCATCATAGAAGCCACTTTGCTCCTCCTGATTCCCAAACACGGCCCAAATGGGAGGAATGTGACATTATTTTATTAAGGGGGCCTTAGGGACGTTCTGACTGGAGAGTTGCCCCCACGTTGCACCAAAAGACCAGAAGGGCTGAATCGCTGGCTTTGAGGGGGTCTCCTCTCCCCCTTGGGCCAATGAAGCCAAATAATCCTCTCTGATCCTTTTTTTATTTTATTTTATTGCAGTCGCTAAATATTTTCCTAGGGAGCCGAGGGTCTGCGCACACTTCCAAGGAAAACCAAGGCGAGTTGCACGCTGAAGTCTTTTGGACGCAGCTGCGGGGTTTTTTTTTTTCCATTGCGGCCCAGATGCCACACCTGGACAGGATGTGCCGCCGAGGAGGCTACGCTTGGAAATACCAAAGGTATGCACTCAACACTTGAGAGGGGGGCCGCCGCGCCAAGATGCTCCGCTTAGGACCTCACAGCTCTGGAATGCCAAGGGCGCTGGGAGTTAAGCATGAAGGTTATGAGGGGGAGTATGGGGGGGGGGGTGGAGTTAAAGTATTTTGGAGAGTGAGTGCTCAGCCTGTCCTCTTCACCAACACGGGGGGGGGGGCTTCACAGTCACCCCAGCCTACCCCACTCCAGTGGGACCCTGAGCTCGGAGAAGGGTGAGATTTACATTTGGACACGGTGGATTGGAACTGTGACATTCGGGGCATTGCCTTCCCTCCTTTAGTGCCCACCCAAAGAAAAATGAGCCAAAGTAAACATCTCACTGCCCACCCTACACATCCAAAATGCCCATGTTGGGATGGCAGCCTAGTGATGCCACTGCTGTAGTCTGTCATTCACTTCTAAAACGCTTAATATTGAGAGCTAGGGCTGAATAAATAAAATGTTGAGTGATGTTGCATTATATAGCGCCTTACCATCCTGGAAACCATCAAGAGGAGCATCGAGGGTACTAACTGGTAATCAAGGGGATGGGCAGAGCTAAAGGGGGCACTGACCAGTAAATCAGTCCACTCAGGGTCACTCTGTGGAGTCAGTCCACTTGTAATGTAGTGCCTTTCACGGTGATTTCCACAGATGGAGCCACTGAAGAGGGTCTTTTGCAGGGAGTCACCAGAATTAGCTTGGTGTCACGGCAGGTGGGCGCCCACCCGCACTCCTCCCCGACTTGATGGCCTTTTTTTGAGCTCTGTTGGGTCGAATGGCCCGTTCTTGTTCTCCTCAGTGTTGTTTCTAACATCTCAAAGCCCCCCAGTGTCTGTTTAGCTTGGTCTCCCGGTGGTCTTGTGCCCTCCAAGGGAGGTGATTCTAAATTGACTCACAGGTGACACCGTCCTCAGCTCTGATGGCCTTGTGAATCCCGGGGTCCTGGATTCAAATTCCAGCACCTGGCAAGCGTCTATGTGGTTGTTTGCATGTTCTCCCCATCTTCGTGAGGCTTTCTCTGCCCAGTAGTCCCGCTTTTCACCCGCATCACCAAACTGGCCCTAAGGGTGTGAGTGTGTGGTGGATGGATGCCCCATGGGGACCTGTGTCTCTCGCTGCCAGGGTAGGTACTGCCCACTTAACTCTCACTTTGATTCCATGGATCTGAGATGTGACGTGATGTCATTAGTGCTCCTATACTGGGCCAATGGGTGTGCCATCAAGTGGTCCACAGCTCTTTCCTGCATTGTGCCCATTGCTGTTGGGCTAGGCTCCTGTGCCCATGACCCGCTTCTCTGATTCTGCCGTGATCAGTCTGGTAGATGGGTTCGTCACTGAAAACTCAGCTGAACAGATACCAGACCCTCCATGAGCTGCTGATGTCAACTAAGGTGGTGTGACACACATGCGCATGGGAGACAGCTAAAGGGCACGAATAGTGACAATTCCATGTCTAACCAGGGGGTGGCGCAGTGCACTGATTTTTTTCTCTCAATCCCCTGCAGACCATTCACTGGAAATTCCGCAGGGTGCCGGTGCCCGTGATGACGTCACTTCCTGTCTGTGATGATGTCACTTCTGGCTCCGGCGCCCCGTGATGACATCACTTCCAGCTTCTGTGTCTGTGATGATGTCACTTCCTGCCCATGATGACGTCATTTCTGGTTCCCGCACCCGTATGATGATGTCACTTCCTGCCCATATGACGTCATGTCCACTCCAGACCTTTATTTTTGCCACAGGTCATCAGTTCTGTTTTGGACTTTGAACCAGACCCGACTCCACACAAATTAACCCTTTTGCAGTCAGAGCATAATACATGGGTGGCTGCCCCAAACCTTTTTATGTCTCCTGTCCATTCTGGTGACAGAGGAGATGGCCATCCAACGTGGTCTTGTACATCACAGGTAAACGGACCGCCCGGTCACCTCCTGTGTGAAGCCTGCATGATCTCCCTGTGCCAGTGTCAGACTCCTGTTTTACTGCCACTTGCAAAACATGTGGATGCCAAGCAGACTGGTGTCATTAAAGCGTCTAAAGACTTAGGACAAGGTGTCCAGTGAAGGACTGGCGCCCCATCCTTGGCTGGTGCCTACCCTTGTGCTGGTGATGATATCATGCAGTAAAGCATGCCTGCCTCTTTGCCAAAATGTTTACATAAATTTTTACAAACATTTACATGTATGATGAAGAGTGGACAAGGTGCCCGACAACGTTTGTGCCTGGCACGTGATAATGCCAAGGTAGCTATTGCCCCTCATGACCCTCATTTACATTAAAGGTCTACATGAGCACTGACACCAACTTGGCTCAGTGTTTGTGTCTTTGGTCCCTCCTGCCTTGTGCCCACCAGTGTTCCACTAAGTAAATCATGTGAGTCTTGCTGATGAGATTTATAAGAGGAGAGTGTGGGCAAGGTATGCACTGATGGACTGGCAGATCGTCAGCCGTTGGCTCTGACTCCCATGGTCCTCAGTTGGATGATGCCCTGGGTAAGGATGCCATCTTGTGACATTGGTGACCTTAAACTGGTCCAGTAAGAGTGCGTCCTGCCTTGTACCAAGTGCTGCTGGCATAAGTTCCAGTGCCCATGACCCATCCATGGTTGGTGCCTACCTTGTGTCTGGTGCTACTGGCATACAGTAATCTTTGGTGTCCATTGTCAAAATGTATGAGAAAACGTGGACAAGGTGCCCAATGATTGACTGGCAGCTCATCCACAGTTGGTGCCCACCTTGTGTCCGGTGCTACTGGCATACAGTAAGCCTTGGCGCCTTTTGTCAAAATGTATGAGAAAACGTGGACAAGGTGCCCAATGATGGACTGGCAGCTCATCCACAGTTGGTGCCCACCTTGTGTCCGGTGCTACTAGCATTAAGAGTAAGCCTTGGCGCCTTTTGTCAAAATGTATGAGACAACGTGGACAAGGTGCCCAATGATGGACTGGCAGCTCATCCACAGTGTCTGATGATGAAGTCGCTGTGGCTTTTCCCCGTTTGATCCTCGGATGTACGCCTGTGTGTAGTGTCATTGTTTGTTACCGGTGACCTTCAACTGGCCCCCTGAGAGCATGTGCTGTAAGGTGGTCCTCCACTTTGATAGGCTGAGGGTCCCCTGACCTTCCACTTGGGTCATTTTGAATGAGTACTCGGGCTTATGATGGACGGTCTCTGTCCGAGTCTTGTTGATGAGGTTTACTACACATAAGTATGTCTGGACGAGGTGCCCAGTGATGGACTGCTGTCCCATCCACAGATGGTTTCTAAGCTGGCACAAGCCTTTGCACCCTGGAATTTGATCATTGAAGTCTAGTAAATGGAGATGTGGATGGACGGATGATCCCACTGTGAGTCTCTTGAACATCCCCCAATCTTGAGATGACCACCGCTGACCTAAACTCTTGGTCTTTTTGGGGCTTAGACGGAGATACCCGTGCAGCAGTAGACGTCTGAGAGTGACGTTGAGATGTTGCTTGGAGACTTTTTGAGAGTTAGATGGCCACCTGATTTCCATCTTTTCAGGAGCAGTGGCCATCATGATGACCGTACTCTGTGTTTTGCCAGACTCCACTCTGTGTGGTAGTACCTGCTGATCTTTTGACCCAGCAACTTCACAACTTAGCATTTCATGTCAAAGCAAGCAAAGCCCCCCCATCATTTTCAACCTGCTGAGACCCCTGAGTTCGTGAGAACCTCTAAGCCAGCCTAAAACTATGTGCAGTGCCATTGTAAACCAAAGGTGCCCAACAGTGGTGCAGCACAGACCCTGTTGTGCCCACCTTGGGGATGATGTTGGTCACTCTGACATGTGAGCTGTGCCACGCCCACTTTCAGGTCCCTTTGAAGCCCTCTGAGTCAAGGAGGGGACTGTCCCTGTCCGGGTTGCCTCACTGACTGCTGAAGTACCCAGTGGGTGTGTGACCTGGCAAAAATGACCTCAGCCCTTGAGTGGTCACTCGTGACTTGTCACCTGGGCCACTCCAGCTTTGCTAAGCTAGCTGCAGGTCTCTGTGAAGCCCACCTTGTCAGAGGGAGGGGGACCCTTCCCTGTCCAAGTCCTACTGCTGTATGCTGCAAATGACGTTGGCCCCTGCAGAAAGAGTTTGATGGCACTCAGGACAGGCCAAGTGGGCAACTCTGGCTTTACTAAGCTAACTGCAAGTCTCTTTGAAGCCCCTTATATCATAGGGGGGGTCTGTCCCTGTCTGGGTGGAATTAGAAATAGGTGATGATTGTGCATCTTAACACTAATGACCTCAACCCCAACAGAAGAGTGAGGGTGACAGGTCACTCACGACTTGTCACCTGGTCAATTCCAGCTTTTTCTAGACTAACTGCAGGTCTCTTTGAAGCCCCTATTTATCATATGGGGGTCTGTCCCTGTCTGGGTGACATTAGACGATAGCTGATGATTGTGCATCTTAACCCTGATGACCTCAACCACATCAGAAGAGTGAGGGTGACGGGTTACTTATGACATGTCACCTGGCCAATTCCAGCTTTCCAAAGCCAACTGCAGGTCTCTGTGAAGACCAGTGGGTCAAAGTGGGGGGAGAGGGGGTGTGAGGGGGGGTCCCCTTGCTGTCTGCTAAAGTACCCAAGGGGTCTGCAGCCCAGAATGGATGATCTTTGCCCCTGCAAGTGGGTTTGACTGGTCACTTGTGACTTGTCACCTGGCCAGCCCCAGCTTTATCTAGACTAACTACAGGTCTCTTTGAAGCCCTTTTATCATACGGGGGGCCCTGTCTCTATCTGGGTGACATTTCTGTCTGCTGCTGAGGTAGCTGATGGGTGGACAGACAGCACAGATGACCTCCGCCCTCCACTGGAAGGCTTGATTGACCACTTGTGACATGTCACCTGGCCAGCTCTAGCTTTTTCTAAACTAACTGCAGGTCTTTTGGAAGCCCACTTTGTCGGGGGGTTTGCTGTCCCTGTCTGGTGACACTGCTGTCTGGTAAGATTGGGCTTCTCAACACGGATGATCTCAGCTCCAGCAGGTCCCTTTGAAGCCACATTTGTCAAACCAGAGGGGGGTCTCATCCCAGTCCAGGTCCCCAAGGGGGTCTGCAGCCCAAGATAGATCAAGATCTTGACTGGTCCCTCATGGCCCACTCCAGCTTTTTTTGAAATATCTTGCTGGTCTCGTTGAAGCCCTGCTGTGTCAGAGTGGGTGGTGGGGGGGGGTCTATCTGTGTCACACCAGCCCCCCAGGACCCTGAATTAATTTATAGAGCTTGAAAGCCACTGCCCACCATTAGAAACTTAAAATGAAGCCATAAAGCTGTTTATAGCGCCTTTCATACTTTCAAACTGTTTTTTCACGTTTCTGTCACATAATGTCCCACGCTAGAAAGCAGCTTGGTGGCTCAGTGGGTTAGCGCTGCTGCCTCAAGTTCCGATTTTCATGTTCTTTCTGTCTCTCTCTGGGGGTCTTTTCTGGGTATTGTCAGTCTTCCGTCTCAAACCTAAAGGTGTCCTTGTGTAGCTCATTGCTGACTCTTGGTGGTCCCAGTATGACTGAGTGTGGGGGTCTGAGTGGGCTCTGTGATGGACTGGGGTACTCTCTGCAGTTGGCTCCTGACTTTCCACTGTCACACCAGCTCCTCATGACCCTGAATGATCAAGCAGGTTATAGAATGGATGAATGGGAAACAACACAGACAGGATGGTCTTTATAGAGTGCCTTTCGTAATGCGCCCCATCATGAATGATAATCTGTTTATAGCGCCTTTCATAACGTACTTTCAAACGTTTTTTCACCATTTCTGTCACATAATGTCCCACGCTAGAAAGCAGTGTGGTGGCTCAGTGGTTAGCGCCGCCACCTTAAATTCCAATTTCATGTTCTTCCTGTCTCTCTCTGGGGGTCTTTTTCTGGGTTTTGTCACTTTTCCTCCCCAAAACCTAAAGATGTGTAGATCACTGGTGACTCTTAATGGTCCCAGCATGAATGAGTGTGGTGGTCTAAGTGGTCCATGTGACAGACTGGTGCCTTATCCAGGGTTGGTTCCTGACTTACCCCTCATCCGCTCGCTCTCATAGAAACGGTAATAATTAAGCCAGTCAGAAAATGCATGAATGGGGAACAATACATCAATGACGGTCGTTATATAGTGCCTTTTATAATGTGCTCTGCCATAAAGACCTGAGCAAAGTATCGATGAATGATCAGCCATTGATTCATACTTACAGTGGGGAAGAACAGCTAAGCAGGTTAAACACTTTATATAGCGCCTTTCACAATGTGCTCAACCATAAAGACATTAGCAATGTATTAATAATGATAAGCCATTAATTATTATTTATTGAGCTTTGAAGCCATTACTACCATCAGAGACTTAAAGTGAAACAATAAAGTTTTATATAGCGCCTTACATACTAAATGCCACCATACAGACTTCTTTAAGCCTCACTTACACTTAGTGTTTCAAATTAGTATGGTGGCTCAGTGGTTAGCACGGCTGCTGCCTCTAATTTCCACAGTCCCAGGTTCAAATCCGTATGAGCGGTCCCCTGTGAATGACTGCCCACCCCTGTCCAGCATTTGGCTCTGAGCAGAGAAATGGAGGTGGCTTCTCACCCCAAACAGAACAGACCTTCAGCTTTCAGGTCCTCAAAAGAGGAACGGATTGTCAGCCATTAGCAGAAGAGGACAGAGGAGATGAGAGCAGTGAGTTTTGAAGGAAGGTGTAACCTCCGACGAGTGGCCCAAAGGTCCCGTCCAGTTGCTGACGAGGTGCCTTACAATGTCCCTTCCCAACCAGGCTGGTCCAGATTGTGGTCACCAGCCTAAGATGAACATCATCTGGACGCCTGGTCTCCTGAAGGAGTCTCCGCAGGGCTGTCAGGTCAATGACCTGCGCGTTATTGATAAGCGTCGGCAGCACCGGAATGGCGTGGACCTGTTAAGAGGACAAAGGGAGTCCACACATAAACTCCATAAAGTTGGTGGGGGGGGGGGGGGGGGATGTGAAACCATCATAACCTGGCTAGCAATAGGGCAGACACAGGACCTTCATGAGGGAAATATTTATTATTCCAAACTGCTCCGTAACAAAACAACTCCGCTGACCGCAAAGGCAAAAACGGAGTCGTCCACAAGGCAATCCAAGCAAAACAAAATTCCAAAACGACATCCCAAGAAAAACAGAGCAAGAAGGGGAAAAATCCAGGAAAATCACTTTTAGGAACCAAGCACTGAAAACACAAACCAAATTCAGCCCACCCACTGAGGCTCCGGAATGAACCACAAGGGGACTGTGGGATTCGCTCCGTCTTTATTGGGTGGGCCAGCTCAGGGGTACCCTGCAATCCAATAATTGACTGAATCGCGGGGCTGTGGTGGTCTGTCATCTCCATGTCGTGCCCCTGAGGTGGTGTTGGTTGCAGGGACCCCTCCCAAATAAATGAATCCTTCTTTTAGATACGTGTAATGGAAACTGACTGAAATCGACGAAGTGTGATGGACAGGGGAGGTCCCCCTTAAAAAAAAAAAAAAACTCCCTCCAACTGAATGCTGGGGCGTGCCTCTATGTCTGACGTCATTTTTGCTTTCGCGCTGCCCTCGCGCCCAGAATGGACCTGTCATCCAGTATATAAAGCAACCGTTACCCTCGTCCTCCCTTCACCACTGCTGGTTAATGGTTTTAACGGTCCACCTTCTCCTTTATTCATTTCTCTAAAAGGCCACAGATAACTGACACAAACTGTTCTTCCGTCAGCGCCTGATTATTAGGTTGGCGACACTGACAAAGGCAACTGTCACCTTGCTGCCTAGGAGAGTCTCACCGTGCCTATCGAAGGGGCCGCTACAGTAAGAATGGATGGCTTTAGGTCGCGCACGCGCTTTGCGCTGCCGTCTGCGCGCGCAGGTTCCTCACGCGCTGAGCAAGTCCACACCTCGGCGGCGCGCACGCGAGAATGCCAGCGTCTATTTGATCGCCCGATCAGACACTTCTTCCAAAACATTTACGTTTAAGAAATGCAATCTACATTCAGCCATAAACTCCCCGAAGTCAATTTTAACAAATGGATGCCTTGAGAGCTATTGAGCCCCCTCCAGCCTATCAGCTTTAAACTTACAAAATAGCCTACTATTAAAAGTATTTGGTGACATATATATATATATATATATATATATATATATATATATATATATATATATATATATACAGTATATGCAACTTTCAAAAGGGGTCAACTGAGCCCCCCCAGTATTAAGCCGGGCGCGCATTTTCTAAATTGTTTATCACGATTGCGGAATCCGTCTCGGATTTTTCTTTCTTTCTTTCTTTCTTTCTTTCTTTCTTTCTTTCTTTCTTTCTTTATTTTCTTGTCTTTTCATTTCATTTCCCCTAAATGCACAAGCGGCTGTTTGCCTCCCCGTTTTCGCGGCCCGCTCTCCAATTCCAGGAATAAATAAAGCGCTGCGAGCGGCAGATGGAGCGCATAAAGGCGAACACGTCAAGCCGATAATTAGCTTGCTGATTGTTTCGGGCTCTCAGAAATGTTACAGATCCTATTTACTGCAAACATGGTGACAATAAAACGATTAGCTCTCGTCGGCTCTGGAAAACTGATCCACCGTAAGCTCCTTTCTGCTTCCCGAGATATCCGGCGCCTTCCTCTGCTGTGCCAGCTTCACGTTATTATCTGCTTAGTCGTGCCCATTGACTAACATTAACATTCAGCAGAGAGGAGCTGGCATAAAACCTCTAATGCGACACATGAGAGGAGATCATTCAGTCCTTCAAACCCGTTTGTTTAGCTATAGTAGCTAAGCTGTCCCCAAAAACCAGAGGGGACTCGAGCCCACAGTCCTCAGCTCCGAAGGCTGAATGCCAACGCTATTAGTCCAACGGCAAAGCCCCAGGGCACGAACCACCAAATGTGAATGTCCACTCCACAGTCTCACGATCAAAAGTGCTCATCACGATAGGGAAACATGGAGGTGACAATGACAGAGAGGGGACAGGCTGCAGCACAGGCACAACACCAAACTCGGCCATAAGCCCCCCACCCCAGACATCTAAACACCACATGGCATCGTCACCACGTTATTAATCGATCCCAAAAGAAATCATCAATGCAGCTTCATAATGTTTTCCAGGGCCAACAGCTCAGCAGGGTGACCAGCCATCCTCCAGTCACGACGTGCCCACCGTGAAGGAGAACTTCAGATGAGCTTAAGGGACACAAGGGAGTCCGGGCAGCCGGCTCAGCGTTAGTCCACTGGGGGCTTTGGGATTCGATCAAGAAACACAGAGGCTGTCAGCGTGTCGTCCACAGTTAGTGAACTTGGGACCTCGTGAGGTTATATAGCGACTTACCACAGCAAACCGGCTCAGCTCAGTCACCGACATATTTTAATAGTGACAAAGCAAATGGATCAAGTGGCTCTTAGGGACTTACACGTCGTCAGTGAGGCTAATCCTGTACACATGCTGAATGTTACTTTTATGTTTTCATAATTAAAAAAAAAATCACAAAAATGAAAAAACTTTAACTAGAAGAAGGGGGGGAGGGGCGCGGCTTGAAACTGCGTGCTTTATAATTCTATATAGCGCCTTATATAGCGCCCCAAACAGGTTGAGCGCACAGGGTAGAGCGCACAGGTAGAGCGCACTCGAGTCGATATAGGAACGTGTGAAAAGAAAAAGTAAGTGAAGAGGGCGCTGGGGTCTCGCAGACAGTTTGTGAACTCGTGACCGTGGGATTCTATACAGCGACCCGCATGAGCAAGAAGGTAGAGTGCAGTGTCCATATGTCAGTAACGTGAAGGCAAGTAGTGAGAGTGCAGTCATTCAAACCTGTCAGTGAAGTGGGCTCTGGGGGTCTTACCAAAGGTTAATGCAGCTGATACCTTATGATGACCTCATCTATCTATCTATCTATCTATCTATCTATCTATCTATCTATCTATCTATCTATCTATCTATTGTCGCAGTAGACACGTTGCTCCGCCTCTTGAACCCTCGGGTACCACTCTGAACGGCAGGTAAAAGTACAATTCTTTTTTATTATACTATAACACAGTGCACCAAGCACCTTCCACTCCACACTATTCATATAATAATAAACTCTAATCACAACAATACAATTCTCTTT